>NC_060140.1:671100637-671404231 GCF_021461385.2 Schistocerca piceifrons | reverse complement strand
ACCTGACAATGATCAAAGCTGTGGGGAGTACAGTAGTGGCAATATAGACTAATACAGCACAATAATCGAATAGGGTGGAACAGGTTTCCTTCAGGGAAACAACTCTGCTTAGGCCAAAAACCGCCCTTGCACTGAAGACTCATCATCTGATCCTGTTCGTTTATAGAACATCGCTGCGTGGAAAAGACATATGGGCTGTGGCATGTATAGCAGAGAAAGCCAGTTTAAACACAGCACAAGAAGACCGTAAAAAAGTAAGAGGAGAGCTACACTGTAATTTGTAGATAAGTGACAGTGCAAAAACTATACCTGTACTAATTACAGGCTGGTGGGGCATCTGCTAAGATCTTCGGTAAGAACAAGTACTGTATAATGATGGGATGATCAATAGAAAAAAATTCTATTATCGTTAGATTATAATTCACAGAATTTATGGGAGGCTAGTCGTATGTTGAGCCGAAGAGATTAATAGAGAATGGTCAGCATCCAACAAGTCGAAAGATCGATACTTATAAAAAAAAGCTGAAAAATTTGTCGTGTAGTTATATGACTGTAATTAGTACGATGTCCAGGTGCTCTGTTTCTGATTTTAAACGCAGAACGGCAATGTGTAATTGCCGCATGTGCCCATGCTCTGTGTCATTGAACCACCGAACGCCTACTTGCTTGGCTCTTCTGAGATTGCTAGAAATGTAATATGTGTGAATGCCAGTGATTACATCGTAATGTCCTTTGATCTCCTGTGGCATGTTTAACCTGTGTGTCGGACCGAAATTGAATCTAGAACTCTGTCTATATTTAGCAAGTACTGCCACCTGTTTGCTCTTTCTGAGATTAGGCCAGCAGATATTCAGATAACGTCATGTGAACTATCGACGTTCGTAGCAAGGTTACTCACCGTCGTACTGCATGTTATTGGACATTTGCAACTGATGGAAGGCTTACAGTTAACGGTTGGTTGTGGACCACTACAGGTATTTAACTATCATGCTAATCGGGGAATCGTGTGAGTCTTGCGGATGCAAAAGCTTGTCACCTTGAGAGATTGTGTGGTCCTTCTGAAGCTGATGATCAAACAGCAACATCTCGTCGTTAAGAATGTCAACTAGGACCTGATTCACAAAATTTGTCAATGAACGAAAAAAAAATATTTTCGTTATTACTATTTTTGAAGACTAGCATAGTATCTTCCGGTTTACATTACTTTTTGTAAAAATTCCACTTGAAATGTTCCAGAGATCAATGGTGCACACGATGATGAATGTCATTGACACATTAGGCAATGCGTGGTTCTTCTCATCTAATAACAAAGTACCCAGTTAGCCAAGAGACAATGTTAGAGTCCCTTCGATCAAAATAATCGGATAATATGAGTGTGTAAGGCCAGTCTTTCCTGGCACTCTCCATTAAATCCACAAATGAGTGTAAACATATTCAGCTAAATATTGGTATAGTCATGTGTCACTCATTGCTCACCATTATTTTGCAGTTACCTAAATCAACTATGAAGAATGTTGTCCTTTTTATTTGTGATAAATCTCTTATAATAGTTCATTTTACCGCGAATAACGTGTTGCTATAACACCACAAACTTTTATAATTTAACTCCACTTTACAAATAAGTCCGGTAGTTATTCGTTCATCTCCTCAGCGAAAATCACTGATACATGGTTCTTCGATGGCGCTCTTTCTCAAGGTATCCTGTTCGTAGAGTGGTGGTGGATAACGTTGTCATCACCAGCAAGCCGAAGGAACGAAGAGAAATACAATTTTTAATCTTCAGATTTTAGATTAAATCAGATTAGGTGCATTGTTTGTTCCATACAACTACAGTGAGGAGATTTGTCAGGGATATGGATATTAGAGAGCAAGCCACTGCCATTGCTTTAACTTGACACCGTTTCGTATTGGAGTCACGCTCAGTATTCCAACTTTCTTTTGACGCACCTAGTACTGAATTCTGTGGTGCACCTATTTTAATAAACTTGATTTGTTATCAGATATCGCTAATTCTTCCTTACCCTGTTTAGAACGCAAGTAACGTAAATGGAATTAAAAGTTTGTTAATTGGATGGATTTGAAATCAAAACATGTTGAAATTTGTGAACTATGTGTAAGAAAAGACCTAAGTGCGCATAAGTATGGCTGTGTGTCTGTCAAAAAAATGGTTCAAATGGCTGTGAGCACTATGGGACTCAACTTCTGAGGTCATCAGTCCCCTAGAACTTAGAACTACTGAAACCTAACTAACCTAAGGACATCACACACATCCATGCCCGAGGCAGATTCGAACCTGCGACCGTAGCGGTCTCGCGGTTCCAGACTGTAGCGCCTAGAACCGCACGGCCACTCCGGCCCGTGTGTCTGTCGACGTCCTCCATCCATTCCGAGTTGGGTTCGGAAGTTGCGCTACTTTGTTCTTCCATTCTGGCTCACGAATATAGTCCACAACAACAAAGCGTCTGCTTTAATTTAAGGCACCTTCAGTGCTCACTGTAAGAACGTGGTTTATCTAATAAATATTTATGGCGAGATCGCAAACAGTCCCCGCGTGTTAAATTACTATTAACAAAATTTTACATGTTATAAATTATTATCACTGCACGCGATTCTTTACCTGCTGATTCATTCTTAACGTTCTTCTACACACAGGTGTTAGATTTTGGCACAGTTCCCTATCACAGAATATATTTGTGTTTTTCATGTTGTGTAGAAGCATTTTCATCTAGCGCTCTGTTTTAATGCTGCGGAATCTTTTGTGCTGTTTTTGTAGGTGTGACAGAGTCCGCTATTATTCTGTGTCTTTGTATTTTTCAACTTCTTATAATAAAGCAGGTGGCTTGACAATCCCAGCTCCCGACGTTGGCGCCATACAATCATTGATGTAAAAGTATCTGGTATTTACCAACTTCAGTGTAACAGCTGTGAAGCTATAGTCAAGGACAGACCAGCAGAACACTTGAATTGAATATAGAAAACATAAAAGAGTACGGAAATGAAGCACCAGTTCCATAGAAAAGAACAAAAATCATCTAAGACTACAAGAAAATTTACAAATGCAGAAGTCAAACACAGAAAAGATACACACGTTAAACGACCAAACACACATTGCAATTAAACGTTCTTTAAGCTAGCAAAGGATACACTAAATAAAGAGCAACCCATCTTGCCACCACAAGAAATAACATCACGTACACCAGGCATGACAACTTCTCATGACCATTCGCGAAAGTATCATAAAAGTTGCAACTGTAAAACACACACATTCTCTCTCTTTCTCTCTCACGCACACACACACACACTATATATATATATATATATATATATATATATATATATATATATATATATATATATATATATTACTTTCCAAAAACAGACAACAAAATGGTTCAAATGGCTCTGAGCACCATGCGACTTAACTTCTGAGGTCATCAGTCGCCCAGAACTTAGAAATAATGAAACCTAACTAACCTAAGGACATCACACGCATCCATGCCCGAGGCAGGATTCGAACCTGCGACCGGAGCGGTCACGCGGTTCGAGACTGAAGCGCCTTTAACCGCACGGCCACACCGGCCGGCAAAACAGACAACAGACATACACTGTTGAAAAACATACTGTCGAGAAAGATAAACAAACACAGCAAAATAGCAAACGGTGCCACAGCCCCAGAAAACTAAATAGAAGACGATCGCATTCCACAGCATCAAAATAAAGTACGCGAGATGGAAGTGGGTTTATACAACGTGAAAACGAAAATATATTCCTTGGTAGTGAAGTGCACTGTACTAAGCTTGAACACCTGTGTAGCGAGAACAGCGAGAACAGTTCCCAGTGGGTATAGGAGGTCATGGGCTGAGGAGGAAATACATAGGCTCACGAAAAACATTTTATTATATTATGGGAAATCAACATCGTTCCGTCGCAAGAGGATACGAACCCGCGTCGCTAAATTAACATTAAAGCAGTCAGCTGAATAAATACAATGATTTCTTCTCCACAGGGTATTCTCCCTCGATGCATTCCACGTCAAGATTGCAATATAAATTAGTTGTCTGATCGCAGTACAGTCACAGAGCGAGAAGACGAGAATAGACAATCAAGAAATAAATCAACAGGCGTTAAACGGTAAATCAGATCTCAGGTATTTACCTCGTATTCACCACATTACAGAAATGACACTTCTAAATTTTGATGAATTCATAATAAATAAGTCCATCGAATAATTACAATAATTCCTTCGCCACAGGTGACTGGGCTCACCTAAATCTAATGTTAAGATTACAATGTAAGCTCGTTGTGTACGGCCACAGATCGGCGAAACCACCGTGAACTATCAGGAAAGCAATCAACAGGCGCCTGTCGGCCCAAACACAATTCACGCATTTACCACGTATGTTCAAATGTGTGTGAAATCTTATGGGACTTAGTGCTAAGTTCATCAGTCCCTAAGCTTACACAGTACTTAACCTAAATTATCCTAAGGACAAACACACACACCCATGCCCGAGGGAGGACTCGAACCTCCGCCGGGACCAGCCGCACAGTCCATGACTGCAGCGCCTCAGACCGCTCGGCTTCCCACGTAGTCATCAAGGCAGTAGAAATGGCCCTTCAAGATCAAACAATCAAACCACTAGGACTAAGTTTAGAGCAATCAAGAAACAAGATCTAATAATATGAAAACATACAAAGACCTCTTTAAATGCGTCTGTAATATTACTGGCTCTACAGCCATCAAATTCAGCCACAAGAAGTTCTTCTTAGAGTAGTTGAAAAGACAGCAGTGGGAAGACGGCGTAAAGCGAAATGAAATAGCAGTGATAAATGTTTATTCGGTACGTGTAACGTGAGAAAAATCGCCTAAATTGTGGCCCTTCTCCGCGACTGGCTGATGTGTTCGGAAGTAGCGTACAAAAATGACAAACATCGGTTATTAACATTAGAATAACTAAACAGTGGATTTACTTGCATTTCATATAACAGCATCTCTCAATAGCAGGCTATGGTTCCATTGTTTCAAAAGTGTTAATAAGCAGCAGAATAATAAACAACTGCTAAACGAGAAGGTAGAGGAAGCACTTCGGAGATATTCGAGTGACGCCTAACTTGGATGAGGGGCGAGGTTCAGTTGTGGGATCAGAGCTCGATCGGCAGTCTCGGAGGACAGTCATGTTGTCTAGTGGGCTATAATTGTGCAGTTTCTCGTATTCTGCTAATACGAGTAAAAAGCGAATTACATCCTGTTTAAACAAACCAATTCAAATTTAATTATTCCTAGAATAGTAGTTCCTTGGTAACAGTTTATTACAGCCTCAAGATAAGATTCATAACCTAAGTGCTCTTTTCTGCGCAGGGGATAACAACTATAGAAGACTGCAGGTTGGTGAACGTTGTTCGGAACTAGTCATTCAACTCGGAGCGCTGGAAGCAACTAGGCATCTCACGTGCGCTGCAGTCTTAGCACAAATGAGATCAGTGACACGTTGTCTATGATAACGCAGAGGAGGTATATGTTCTGGCATAGCCACAAGCGCAAGACCAGAGAAGGCGATGAGGCGACGTCAGCCAATAGCCCACGACAGGAGCGACTTCTGCAAGAAGTAAATATAAGCGCCACTCCTGCCAGCCTCGGCCGGACATTACTGGAGTGTCAGCACGGCCTAACAGAAAGTGCTACGATATCAGTTATTAGTAATTCATGTGCATTGCTTGTTTGGAGTTTGTCTACAGCGAAGCACCTTACTGTTTGCATGTCGCCCATCGCTTGAGACACTTGTTCTAAAAACAAAGATAAGTGCTGGCAATCTCCTTTATTGAAATAAAGCTATTAATGTTATTTGCTTGAACTGTTGTATAGTATTCCGGGTACGCAGCATCCTTTAGGCATCCTATGGGACACAAGTGGGCAGGTCCCCACACTTGGCGACGAGGACTCAACTGTATGAAGGAAGGAAACTTTCGAGGGGAGGGATTTATCACACACACATAAATCCCTCTCGCTATCCCTCTTCACTTTCACTTGCCGCACACCATACACCAAGTCTGGTCCGAGCTACAACTCATCGTCGACAACATGTAGGGTCCTCAAAACAGATTAATAAAACGTACCTGAGACCTGATACCAAGGAAGGTAGGATTGGGTTACGATTGTGGACGGGGCCGTAATCAATTGCTGTTGGTTAGTTTATTTTTCAATAGCGTACACTTTATTTGGAGACAACAACAAATAAAAGGTGACAGTAAATTAAGAAGTGTTCCACGGCTGAAGGCCTTAATCACAACAAATTCAAAACTGTTTCTCGGCTGAAGGCCCCAATAGTGATAATTTAAAGCTGTTTCACGGCTGAAGGCCTGAGGAGCAAGCGTAAGAACCAGTTAACTTCTTCAACTTGCAATTAAAGTTATTAAAATATTTTTAAAAGAACAATCACCAAAATCTCACTGCTAGAATACAATTGTCTAATTAAAATTTTAAGGCAAGTAACACTCATAACTGAAGGCCTTAATGACAACAAATTCAAAACTATTTCTCGGCTGAAGGACCCAATAGTAATAATTTAAAAACTGTTTCACGGCTGAAGGCCTGAATAGCAATCTTTTAAGAACAGGTTAACTTCTTCAACTTACAATTACAGTTATTAAAAACTTATTTAAAAGGACAATCATCAAAATCTCATTGCTAGAATACTATTGTCTAATCAAAATTTTAAAACAAGTAACACTCACGGCTGAAGGCCTTAATGACAACAAATTCAAATATTTCTCGGCTGAAGGCCGAGTATTACTATTGAGTAATATTTATAAACTGTTTCACAGCTGGAGACCTGAATTGCAATCCTTTAAGAACCAGTTAAACATCTTCAAACTTGAAATTATAGTTATTAAATTTTAAAAAAATCATCAAATCTGACCAAACCAAGGTGAGGTGGGGGTGGGGTGGAGTGTCGCAGACGTTCCTCCAGGGATTGACCTGGAAAGTCCCTCAAAACTTCGCAAGTGATGATACAGGCAGCCAAGAGTTGCATTGACTTCACAAGATGGTAACTCAGACTACTGGCAGAAAGGAACCACAACTACCAGAGTAGGAAAACAACAACAACACACCATTCGGCCCACAAATAAAGGAAACTGTCGAACTACACGCCTTACCGGACAGCAGCTGCAAGGCAAGGAAAAGTACACTGCCGTAGCATAGACTAAGCTCCCGGGCAGGTAACTGGGGCGTTATCGGCGACTAGGCAGGAAAAATACCACTGGCTGAACTTCACAAATAATAACATATAGAATGCAACAATTAATAATATGAAGTGGAGGAAGGCGAATTAGGGACGCCTTGCCCAAACGCTCCACTCGCTGCTCTTCGTCTCGGCGACACTGCGAGCAGCAACACGCAAGCAAATGGCTAGATCTCACAATGGTGTAGGTTTCACTACTTGAATTAAGCTCCACTCAAATTAAACTTCCTGGGTCCGGTTGACAATGAGGTTGTACCACTCGCGACTACAGCCCTTCCATCCAGCAGTGCATGCTTGCCGCCAGAGGTCCCGGCGTGTTCCCGCGCTGCGCAGACCTGCATGTTCGTGCGTCCCCAACCAAACTGCTGACTCACACCACCCGAAAACACCACAACATCAGTAGAGGGACAACCTATGTGCCACCCCACTTTCCATTGTTGCCAAATTTATTCAAGATGGCGGCGATGACATAATCCAAGATGGCGGCATGTAGACTTGGCAACATCACATGACGTCATCCAATATGACGGCTTTTGGCGGGAGAATAGGCCAATTTTGCAATGTCCACTAACCCAAGCTCAAGAAAAAATGGCAGGAAGTTTGAATTTTGACAGGAAAATAGACCAATTGTGCTATGTCCACTAACCTAAGCCTCCAGAAGGAAAATTGGCGGGAAGTTTGAATTCCAACAGGATAATGCATGCAAAGACTGTACTTGTCTTTCTATTATTATTGATTATCATTCATTAACATTCATTATTTTTGATTATCATTCATTAACACTGATTATTATTTATTATTATTTATTATCATATATTATTATTTATTATTATTTGTTATTATTGACCTGCCTCCACTAGAAAATTCTTTCCAAATTCAAATTCCAACACGATAATGGCTGCAAAACCTTGCTTTTGTTTATTATTATTCATTATCATTTATTAATATTCATTGTCATTTATTATCATTCATTATCATTTATTATCATTTATTACTATAGGCCTACCTCCACTGGAAAATTGCGCCAAATTCAAGTTTCAACACGATATTCTCTCGAAAACTGTACTTCTATTTATTTTTATCATTTGTTATTTATTCAAGATGTCCGATTTTCTCGGTGAGAAAGCCATTTTCCTTACATCCATAACAAAAATCTATCACAAGTTCAAATCCCAACACCATAATTGATCACATGTACGAGCTTTCTCCATCACTTATCTTTTTTCACTGGTAGCCTATCATAATCGCTTCAAATAAAAAACTGCACTTATAGTAACGTAATTCATGTCCTTTGATTTTGCAGGGGGGAAGGGACTGAAGACTTTATTTCAAGCAGTACGGTCATCACTTGTTCTCCAACACAGTCAGCACACACATCTTCGATATCGCAGTGCAGTCACCACGACGTCCGTGCTCCAACTGAATTAGTTCAAATCCTCACCACCCTCAGGCCAGTGCGCGGAGACACTGCCTACGCCTGTCACGTGAGGCGGCCAGTCACTAGCGCGCGGGGGGGGGGGGGGGGGGGGGGCGAGCCCAGCGATCGTTCCCATGTCGTAAACATGTTTTCGCTGAACACGCTGGAACTTGTCGAGTTTGACGTCACAGCAGCCGCTTGTCAGCTCACCCCATGTATTTGTCGCCTCCGCGCGTTTCCCGCCAAAATTGTCTGCCTCGGAGCTGAATCACACAATGGTTGACCGTTTGCTGCCACATTTTTTGCACCACATTCAAACCTGTCGATACCGACCGCTCACCGTCCACCACGTGTTCCTGTGCGAGCGAGAATGCAGTGCTACACTTTTGGAAGCAAAGTTTGTTCGACAGTGGAATCCGCCATGACTATATAACAGCACGTTTGGACCACACTAGAATGCCCGCTAATTGACTCGCTCTCGCGCGTGCGTAATAACTGTACAATCGCTGCGCCGCCGCCCCGCTTACGTCACACACCCTGCATATACGCGACGGACATAGCCTTCTGTAAATACCTGGAAAATGACTCTTTATTTCAGACATTACTGTCAAGCAGGTGTGTCCCAACTGACTTCTCCATGCTCACACAGCGAAACTCCAGAGCGCAGCTGACGTACGCGCGGCTGGCTGAGCCCGCCCCATCGGCAGCTCCCTGGCCGGGTGACGTCAAGCGGCCAGTGAGCCAGGTAGGCGGCGAGCGGCGCCAAAGGGTCCCGCCACAAACGGTCAGCCGCGCTAGCCTCAGAGTCCGACTACGTAAACATCTTTCCGCGACCGCGAGAACTTAACGCTGGACAGGATGGAACCTGTCGACCACGTGCCGGACAAAGGATACGTTTGGCGCCAGAGTGTGACCGACAGTGGAATCCACCATGACCGCGTTTGTTCGTCGCGAGAACGCTCGCTAATTCACTCTCACCACCCCGCTATAGTAAATAATTCAATTTACAATTTCATATACGTATGCAAACGTGTTCAACTCCCTAATTTCAACTACATTTCAAGGACCACATCGCCATCTCCTCCTCCTAGGAACCAGCGCCAAGTTTGAAATATGCCAGTAAACAAAGCTCACTTGTGCTTCCGCCACCAACCTATGAAAATTGTTTCAAACTAAGCCACCAGCACTCAACCTCTTCCTACACGTTTCTGGAAAACGGACTCACACTGCACTGGGTCCATGGACCGAAGAACGAAATTACTTTATTTAGGAATGGAGTATACATGGCCCACATCATACAGACCTGCAAAACACTCCTACATAACTCATTTATAATGCTCTAGACACACGCTTGCTAATTGTAAACAGTTAAAAATAACTCATAGCACAGCCTACAGACATGCGAACCGCTTGTAAATAATGCAAAACATTTACCTCCAAATAGCCAAACAACTGCTAATTTTCGGAAATAATTTCAGTGCATAGGCTGATGGAAGGAAGAACGAGTGTACTTTATTTATTTGCGACATAACTTTTTGAAACTTTTACTTCTCATAGGTTTCGATATGTAAGGCTGACATAAGGCAGATTCTGAACTCCAGTAGTACACTACACTTGGCAACACAACCACACCCGTCAAGATATTCATTCCAATCCAGACCTGTAACTCCTCTACAGATAAATTGGTCCAGTTATTTGTCTACTCACTCACATTCTGACCAGATTGCCGTTATTGCGCAAAAACAGCTCAGACTGCGCTGTGCTGCTCGGGGAAGTAAGGAAGGGCTGCACTCTATTTATTTGGAGCCCTTTTATTTAGTCGTGGAGTATATTCGTCACAAAACACCCGCACTGATCCGACTGTGGTCATCTGACACAGGCCACAAACACGTAAACTACTCCTAATTTCACCACACAATAGCAAACAGCTCTTAAATAATGCAATACACAATATCAGCAGACGAGCTCTGTACTCTTAAACTCTCCAAATAAAGCACCGCACAGTGCACAGACATGCTCGCAAAATAGTGCAACAGACGCGCCCAAACACCAACAGCTGCCAAACCGACCAAAAAAGTCTCTGCTCGGCCTCCCCCAAACATTACCTCAACACAGTCGCATTCGCACCTATCACTGGAGAAATTGATATCGCGTATGCGCCTTAGATTACGCTCCAAGGCAGGCCGCGCGCGCGTGCGATCGGCGGGGAAGGGGATTCCAGAGTCTCCGGCCAAGTTCATCTTCCGAGCGCTCGTGACAGCCCTCGCGCTCTCGTAGCTGTTCGCCTCAGCAATTCGATCTAACAAACCCTCCAAGTAGAAAAAATAAAGACCAACTCGAACTCTCTCATTTTCTATATCGTCCCACAAATACTTAACTTACATCTTATTTATGCAACGAGTATACCTATCACTCTCATACAAAAAACACTCGCCTTAAATACCTGGTGTCATGTTGCACAGTCGGCAGACACGCAAACAGCTCCTAATTTCAGTGCACAGTATCAAACTGCTCCTAAATAATGCAGTACACATAACTGTAAACATCATCAGTACTCGTAATCTGTCCAAATAACGCTCAGCAAAGTAACTCAACAGACACACGCAATCAACCTGTCCCACACTAAGTCACACGTCCGACAGCTCTCAATTCACCCAAAGGCCTCTGTTCGACCCTTCAAACAGGACTTAATGACAGCCGCATTCACACCTAACACCTGAGAAATTCATATCACCTACGCGCCGAACATGACTATCCAAGCCAGGCCACGCGAGTCGTCTGTCAGCGTCCTAACTCAGTGCGGTCCAACACACATGTTAAGGCCGCATTCCATTGCTTGCCGGCCTATATGCGACACATCTCCATCATCACGTCTGTTGTCAGAATAGCCGAGAGTAAGTTCACACACACACCGTCCGCACACATCCCAGCTCTTATCTCTCCTCACAATCTAAAACGATCATTTGAAAATTAAAAAAAAAGAGCCCAGTCAACCTCTCCGAAATTGTATAGTGCGCCCAAAAATAGTTAACGCTCGCTTTCGTGTTTTCTCAGCTTATTTGTAAATTCAAATTCTTACCCCAACAGAACTTGTTCACCAAAATAATACTGAATGCCCTCCCCACCTCCTACCTTTACAGCTCTCAACATACGCAAATGTTCTCAACCCTCCTATATCCCAGCACAACCGATTAATCATTCTTATTCCTCCTTATCGAATTTACTGGCCTAATTTCCTAACGACCCGTTATCGAAGTACCATCCTGCTTTTCTTTCCGAGGCTTCCTGTGCTTACTTTTACAGAGATCGCTAAATTATCTCCACAGCCCCCTCAATCTACACACACACACACACACACACACACACACACACACACGGTCATCCTCTCTACTCATCCCATAACATAAGCAATAGTAACTTTACAATCCATTATATACAAACCCTACACAATGTAAGCCACATTAACTTTACAATACCCACTACATGCCCCAATTCTCTCAGTTCCTAAGGAAGCACTGTGAACCTGCTGTTTCGTTCTACACACGCCACACTTAGCGGTAATCAGCCCTTCTGCATCAACGGACGGAAGTCCCTCTCAGAACTGTTCTAGAAATTCGGCGATCACTCCCCCTCAACACAAATACGTTACTCTCTCTTCTTCTTCCTTGCCTGCTCGCTTTTTTTCTACAAACTTATCCAGACTCATAGACTACAAGAACACACCATTTTTTTTCTAAGTACAGCATACTTTAAACCACTCAATAACTAGAAACAAACAGACCGAAAAATTATATTCGCACTCTCGAATACCGAAGTCGTTGATCTTATTATACAGTTAAATCTTACGATCGCAGTCTCATTTGATTGTCATTCCACAATGAGCTAAGTATCGGAAATACACTCTCTTGGCCGCTGTTATCGGGAAATATCTCTACCGTCCTTACGACTTCCTCTGTACTCGTCGCATAACATAATCAATATTAACTTTACAGTGCAGTATATACAAACGCTACACAATGTAAACCACAATAACTTCACAATACAGTATACACACATTTGACACAAAACAGTGCACTTATCCAGTATATCTCTACATCATGCGAAAAAAAATATCCTATTCCTACAGCGTCTGTATACCGCAATGCCCCCCAATCCTAGGAAAGCACCGTCAACCTGTTCTCTCTACAGATCCGACACTCAGAGCTAATCATCCCTCTTACATCAGCGGACCTAAGTCACCCTCAGAACACTTTTTACAAATTCGGTATCGTCCCCCCCCTCCCCCCTCAGCATAAACGCCTTGATGTCTCTCCTTCCTTATCTGTTCGCTATTCTACAAACATCCTCAGACTCATAGACTGCAAGAACACATGTACTTTCTCCATAATATTACACCATTTTAGCCGTACTTCTCAATATCATGCACTAGGCTACACCCTACCGATCACTAGTTCATCATAATTCCCAAGATATAGATCGTTTTTATGTGTTCGAGAATTAAGTGTGAATGGACGTACTGAGCAGTCATCTATCAATGCTTACAACGATACTTGCAAAGTAGAGGAGGTATGGTTTAGCTATGACATTGAAATTAGGGAAACATGCTGTCACATGATTGGCCAGTGTGCTTTATTACGAGGACAAGGTGCGCGTCGGAATATTGTTATCATTGGTTTGTGTTTAAGTATATAATATTAAATGCCCTATCCTCAGTGAGAGGGGTGTGTATGTCGGTAAAACTATTTGCTTATTTGACTACATGTATGCGTAATTTAGTACATTTAAGTGTTCACCGAATATGACTATCTGTGGAAAAAGGCATTATTATGTTCTATTGAGCTGGGCTGTATGTGGGGGCGTAAATGCTTCTTCAAAATTATTATAACAGGGTGGGTGGCATATAAGTAGAACAAGTTCTGTGAAAGCGTGTGTAGAAGGAGTGAGCGAGTGGATGACACAACTCATCTACGACTGTATCATTAGGACATGTAAATAAATGTCGGATTATCTAAATTGAGGTCATTTTTTTCTTTTTAATGATATGTATGACTTCTGCTTGGAGTTATGTTTGTCTATTTGTTCTAAATGAATACTCATCCTTGCTTAGAAAGTGAGTTTGACAGAATTTTCGGCGCAGCGTGAATGACGACGGGTTCGCTGGCTGGGGGAGACACTGTTTACATGTCGAGTTGGAGATGCACGGGAGGATAGAGATCTGCGCTATTCAGGAATCCATCTGTGCAGTGTATGTCGTTAGACAATAGCTGGAGAGCAGGTATAGAGAGAGAGCCCACTACGGCATGCTGGTCCTGGGGCTTAGTGGACGGCTGTTTAGATGGACAGATATGTGGCGTTGACATGCCGCCGCCGGCGCTCGCATTTCAGGCGAATGGTCAATACAAGGTCCTGTTGCAGTAACTGAGGTCATTCTGCTTGTAGACAGGCTGCAGAAGGTAATTGATATGTCTTTCCCCGACTTAAATTGCAAATATCAGATGCGCAAAGATCTGGAAATGGGATCAGCTGAACGATGTGTAGGGTGTGACTAAAGCCAAGTTGGAATTTTAATGTCGCCTCAAAGATAGTACCACCATTACTAGATATCGATAACCGCCGCTGCTGCCACTAGCAGACAGACAACGCTTGTAAACAGAGTGGCACCAATGAATTCAAGAAGACGACAACCGTAACAATACTAAGTAAACGATGACAATCTAGCAACGGCACCAAGGCGAGCCACAGCACAGTTCACTACCTGTAACAAATAATCCAACCAAACAGTGAAGGTATCAGCAGTACGGTCACATAAGACCGTATTCTAGCATGTGCTGGCTGCACACCAGGATAACTTCACTCAATGTTCCAGTCAAAGCTAAGGTGCATAATACTAGAATCCAGAGCTAAATCATCGCAGTAACATAGCGCCAGAATGGGCCACAAATCTCATGCAGTGTTTTTCGCCACGGCCTGGCCTCAGCTTTCAGTACCGTCTCCACGCCATTCTATTAGCACCTGCCTCTGCACCACCGCCTGCACGCCAGTCCAGAGCACCCTTCTCTACAACACTGCGACCAAGACGCCAGAGAGAACACGACACGCTGCCCGCGGCAGAGCTGCAGCCGGCACGCACTGCAGCGCCCTCCTCGCTTTGCAGACAAACACGACTCGCTCCGCAGAGCCGCAACTCTCTCAGCTGCCCTCCGCCGCGGGAGGTTCACGTGCCGGCGCTCGTAGTTACGTCTGTAACGTCGCAGCCTGTCTGTAGAAGAACGTTAGAAACAAAGCAGAAGGCAAACATGCAAATTGTTTAATAATAACAATATAAAATATGAGAACTGTTTAAGATCTCGTAAAACTGAATTATAAAAAAAGGACCACACGGTTAACGTGACCATTGAAGACGAATAAAGTGAAAAGCGACTGGTGTAAATAGGAGTTTCATTAGAGTCGCAAAAGACGATATAAATACTGTATCACTTGTAACACTGCGACTGTGGAAGACAGGCTTAAAAACAGAAAAGATAACATGTTGTGAAAGGAGACTTACAATTCAGCAGGGTTATTCCTGAAGTAGAAACAATAAGTGCTTTAGAGACTACGAGGTAAGGATGACCAGCCTTGGTGATATAATTTTTCTGACAGTGTTCAGTAACACTGTTTTGTTTTATTTGTTTTTTTAGCAGTTATTTACACTTCTCCTATGTAGGCTGCTTGGAAGCTGCCAGGTTGACACCATTCAGCAATTTGGTTAGGTAAGCTTTAAACTTAATATAAAATAATTTATGAAGTTGACATAGGATATTATGTTAATCACAAGATAACGCTGATGTGATGTACAGTATTTTCGTTGTGAGGGTGATGTGATGGGAACTCCTAGTAACTGTGGATAGGGATTGTGGTGTAGGAACTACTGGAGATGATGTATGAATAAGTGTGTGGGAAGTTTATGTGGAAAGGAACTAGTATATTGGACGCAACTATTAGAATATGCAATGGAGAATTGTACATCACACAAGCGTTATCTTGTTATTAACATAATACCCTATGACAACTTCTTAAATTATTTTATATTAAGTTACAGCTTACATAATTGCTGAAGGGTTCAATCTGGCAGCTCCCAAGCAGCCCAAGTAGGAGAAGTGTAACTTACTGTTGAAAAAAAATAAAAAAAAACAGTGTTACTGAACACTGTCAGAAAAGTTACATCATCACCTGAGAAAGGAGCTGGAATGATTAGAGATGGAGAGAAGGTCTGGAGTGTCAAGAACAGGAGAGATTACAGGATTGGGACTCAGATCTACAAGAAATGTAGATGGTGGTGTTCTAGATGTTTCAGAGGGTATGAGAATTTGATGAGCTACTTTAGGCCATTGGCAGGTAGTAATAGCGAATACTCTGTTCAAGAATCACAAGCGTAAGAGGTGCGCTTGAACTACAGCCTCAGAGAACTTCAGGCATATCTCTTCATTCCTTAACGCTTCCGTATATCACTTCTTTGTGCATCGATTCTTCCCTACTAGTCTCTTAAATATCAGTCTACTCTTGATGATCGCTAAATTGTGATCTGAGTCTGTATTTGCTCCTGGGCACGCCTTAGAATCCAATATATGTACTCGGAATATCTGCCTCACCATGATGTAATGTAATAAATCTTCCCGTACCTCCGGGCCTTTTCCAAGATTACGTGTTACTCTTGTAACTCTTGAACAGAGTATTCTATATTACAAGCTAAACTATATTACAGAACTCAATTATTCCTTATCCTCTCTCATTCGTAGTACCAAACCCGTATATCCACTAACTCTATCTTCTACTCCTTCCCTTACAACAGCATTCCAGTCCCCCACGTATATTAGATTTTCATTTTCCTTTACGTACTAAATTACTCGGTCAGTTTCCTCATATACTTTCTCTGTCTCATCAGCTTCAGCTTGCAACGTCCGCATGTATACTGGAAGCCGGCCGATGTGGCCGAGCGGTTCTAGACGCTTCAGTTTGGAACCGCGCGACCGCAACGGTCGCAGGTTCGAATCCTGCCTCGGGCATATATGTGTGTGATGTCCTTAGGTTAGTTAGGTTTAAGTAGTTATAAGTTCTAGGGGACTGATGAGCGCAAATGTTAAGTACCATAGTGCTCAGAGCCATGTAGACCGGAACCACTTTTGTCGGTGTTGGTTTGCTGTCGATTCTGATGACGACAACCCTATCACTGACTCCTACAAGCTCTCCGTGCAACTTGCTACTCTGCCTCCTGACGGCACGTCTCAGCAGTGTTCTGTCAGGACGACTGACATGTCCCAGGTTCATGTGGCATATGTCGCTACCCAAGCCTGTAGACGACTTCGTATAATATTCATGTTAGTATGGTGTTGTTATGATGCTTCGTGACATGTTGTTTTTCAACGTCATTTAATTTACATGCCATATATCTATGAGACGAGATCACTCTATCTTATATTTTAATTTGTTGCTTTTATTAAGTGCATGAACTGGTTGTTTTGAACATTCATGTATTACATTAGTTGTTGATGATGCTAAAGCTATATTCTTCTACATTTGAGAAATTCTGTTACTTTGTTATTCGATAGTACGCAGATACCATTGAACGATGGCCTTGGGGGAGTGGTAGCGAGTCCGGTCGTGGTTTTTAAAATAAAAAGACGAATGTAATTGATACTGGCATTTTATTCAAGATAATCTAATAATCATGGGAGGTTGGAATGCAGCAGAAGTGAAGGAACAGAAGAAAAAGTTACGGGAGAATATGAGCTTGGTAGTAGGAATGAGAGAGGAGAAAGACTAAGTGGGCATTGCAATAAATTTCAGTTAGTAACAGCAAATAAATTGTTCAAGTATCACACGAAGAGGAAGTATACTTGGAAAAGTGCTGGAGATGCGGAAAGAATCCATCTGAATTAAATCTTGATCAGTGATTCCAAAGTCAGATGTTAGGCTTTAAACGGTACCCAGGAGCGGATATAGACTCAGCTCATAATTTAGAAATGATAAAGAGTAGGCTGAAGTTTAAGAAGGCCGTTCGATAGAATGAGTACGCGAGGAAGTGGGATACTGAAGTATTGAAGAACGATGAGATCCGTTTGAAGTTCCCTGTGGCTTCAGAGGGAGCAATAATGAATACTACAGTAGGCAGGTCAGTTGAAGAGAAAGGGACATCTCTAAAATGGGAAATAACGGAAGTTGAGCAGACAAACATAGGTGCAAACCAGGTAACTGCGAAGGAACCTTAGTAACAGAGGAAGATCTTATGTGATAGACGAAAGAAGGAAATACGAGAAAATTCTGGCAAATTTTGGAATACAGAAGTATAAGTCACTTAGGAATGACATAAACAGGAAGTGGCCGGAAGCGATGGCTGCTGGAGAAATGTGAAGAATTCGAATAAGAAATGATCGTCGGAAGGACTGATTCAGCATATAGGAAAGTCAAAGCAACCTTCGTTAAGATTAAAAGCAAAGGCATTAGCCTTAAAAGTACAGTGGGATTTCCATTTTTAAGCGCAGAAGGGAGAGCGGACAGTGAGAAAGAGTGCATTGGAGTCCTCTACAAGGGAGAGAACTCGTCTGATGGTATGGTTAAGAAAGAAATAGGAGTCAGAGTTTCGTAGAGGTTTGTAGGACTTCAGATCAAACTAGGCAAAAGGGTCAGATAAACACATTTCAGGAATTTCTAAAATCATCAGCGGAAGCGGCAAGCAAACGACTATTCAAGTTCTTGAGTAGGTAGAATCTATGAGTTCATCAGACTTTCGGAGAAACATCATCCACAAAATCCCGAAGGAAGCAAAAGCAGGTAAGTGCATCGAAGAAATAATGGTGGAACTAAAAATTCAGGTGAAATGATATTAATGATAAGTATCGCTGATGACATTGCTATCCTCAGTGAAGAAGAACAAGAACTACAGGAGGTGTTGAAAAAATTAACAGTCGAATGAGTACAAGAATATGCGTTGCGAGTAATCCGAAGAAATACACAAGTAATGAGGAGTAACAAAAATGAGATTAGCTATAAATTTAACATCAAAATTGGGTACCACAAAGTAGACGAAATAGAGGTTTTCTGCTGCCTTGGAATCAAAATAACACATGATGGACGAAGGAAGTAGGACACGAAAAGCAGGCTAGCACAAGCAAAGAGGGGATTTATGGGCAAGAGGCCTGCTACTATTAAACATCGACCTTAATTGGAGGAAAAATTTCTGAGCATGTACGTTTGGAGTACAGCATTGTATGATAGTGGATCATCTACTGTGAGAAAATCTTCAAAAGCAGATAATCGAAGCTTTTGAGATATGGTGCCATAGAAGGATGTTGAAAATGAGGTGGACTGACAATGGATAAGGCGGAAAACATTTACAAGAAGAAGTGACAGATTGCTAGAGCATGTGTTAATACGTTAGTGAGTAACTTCTATAGTACTGCAAGGAGAGTAAATAATTGAGGGCGTGAAAGGCTGCAAGTGCTGCTCTGAAATGAAAAGATTGGCATAAGGTGGAATTCGTGGCGCGCTGCATCGAACCAGTGAAAGACTGATGAAACCACCGATCTTCTAAAAGAAAAAAAGTCTATACAGTATCTAGTTACTTATTTTTTCACTCGGTGGCTTAGATGTCGATTTACAATTCTATTGTAGAGCAAACAGCCAGCGGAACAAGAAGTAAAGCTGACCTTTGAGAAGTGCCAAGTGCCGAGGAACAGTAGTTTCTAGATCAGCCCGCATGTTCACCCGTAGCAACGGTACAGTGACGACTGCGTGGAACAGTCGGTCGTGGGTAGTTGGTAGTCGTCTGTCACCGACTGAAGCAGCAAGACGGACGGAATGTAACGATGTGTGTCATAAAACTTTACGCTGAAATCAGTATGACTTATATTATTCGGAGAGCAATCGAATCGGAATTGAGAATAGTAGTTAATGTTAAATGTGAAATATTATTCGAGATAGTGGCATAGAGTATTTTGAATTTTTCGTGGAGCTTAACTGTCTACGATGTTGGTCGACGTGAACAGTACACTCAAAAATTTTGTTATCTTCGGGACAGAAAAAAATTCTTCACTTAATGAATTCTTAGTAATGAATAAGATTTTCCAAACCTAGATCTGTAGCGTGTTTAGGACCGACGCCACACTCATTTGGAACGTTATACAGGGCTGCAAGTCGGAGGTGATACCAGATGGTGCTTGGGAGAAGGGGGAGGAGGACGAGTGGTACCATTTTTCTACGTTACACAATGGGAACTTCAGATTGTTACTCTGGGAGGTGACTGTTGGTGTTCAACGAGAGATGTAGGCTACGTGGTCTGCCTATTTCTATCCTCTCCCTTTCTTTCGTCTGCAATAACACAAGCCTAACACTGTATTGTACAGCCGGCCGGAGTGGCCAAGCGGTTCTAGGCGCTTCAGTCTGGGACCGCGCGACCGCTACGGCCGCAGGTTCGAATCCTGCCTCGGGCATGGATGTGTGTGTCGTCCTTAGGTTGGTTAGGTTTAAGTAGTTCTAAGTTCTAGGGGACTGATGACCTCAGGTGTTAAGTCCCATAGTGCTCAGAGCCATTTTTGTATTGCACAAGAGACTACCAAAGTCATCAGTATGTCACAGCTAAACGGCGTCAATTTTCAGTGCGTCACGCGCACTCGCTCATGAAAATGGGTCGCAACTGCCGCGATGGAAGTAGTGACAAATCTGAAGTCTTCGTTAAGCACAGAACTGTGGTAATTTGACAGAAATTCACCAAAGCTGCGTAATATGAAGTAGCACGAAGTATGAAAATGTAGTACATCACATGACTTTCCTGAGGACGTATTCGAATTCTGCACCTTTTGATGAAGCCTGTCAGGGGTAGTAATGAAATATTTTTTAAGCTTTCAGATGCCGAACGTGATAAGTACAGACTGAAACAACTGTTTTTTTCATGAATTTTTTATTCCAGTCGTTAATTATTTGACACCATCCAGCATCCCTTCTTATCTCTTGCAGCTACTTGTGTGTCTTCTTGCTTCATATATTAACATCCCCCTTTATTAGTTTTCTTATCGAATCATTGTCTTCCTATATTGTTTTTTCCCCCTCTGTGCTCCTGACTTGTCTCCTTGTAAAAGATTTTTCATAACCTTTATTCCTGGCTAAAATTTGTGGTGCCTCCCGCTTAGCCCGCTTGGAAGAATGATGTCGTTCTTTCTTCAGTCCTTTTACATGATCACATGATCTTGCTCCCTAAAAGGTGGATTCTTATTTTCTTCTTGTACTGTGTCTCTCTAAATTTTGGTGTTGAAGTTGTTATTCTCCTCTGTTACTATCATTTATCACGTAACTCTTCTCTATAAAGTTTGAAAGTGCTTATGTCTGTTCCGAGGCACTGTTGCTGTCATTAGTATGAATTTTTTGCGCTTGCAGTAGAGTTTTATAAGTTGGACCTATTGACCGATCCGACGGTTCTTGGTGGAATATGTTATACATTATTAATACAAACACAGACGAAACTGGCGTAATATTCTACAATAGTTATTAATTTATTTGTACAAACCGATTTTCGGCTGTTAACGTCATCATCAGGTACAAAGATAAATGTGAAATTTTTGTTGGATCAGAGATTTTAAGTTAGTGTAGCTACAGAATACGTATGTCAATTTGTTTCCAAAGGTTTGCAAGTTCTTAGAGGAATATGAATTTTATTTCAAAAATATAAATGCGTCTTGACGCTTTTGTTTACTGGATGGAATAAACTATGTATGACATAGAAGCCTCTCGTTTCACTGCGTACTTCAGTTGTTAAAATATCATGCTCTTGCTACTGGGACTACAAATTCATTCTTATCTCCTCTCGTGGCACCAAAAATTCAGTTATCGATTGACGTTGAATTCATACTCTGCTGGATCCACACCTTTCCTTGAATTTCTACGGATGGCGAACATCGGTCTTCCTTCTGCCGAGCTATTTTTTACGACCGTCGTGTTGACAAAAGAACGTGGAATTGAAAGGACACGTGGCGTTCATTTAGCGAGAGAAACACTCTTGCTTTACGTGGAATTGAAAGGACACGTGGCGTTCATTTAGCGAGAGAAACACCCTTGCTTTCTGTTTGCTGAACAAACAACCCTTAGCGAACTTTTAATAAGCCTCGCTTATCATAATATCATGATATATGGAACTCCAATTAGTTGAGATATTCCTGCTGTCAATATTCTCTCGATACGTTACCTAATTCTCTGCGTCCACTTTAGCTTTTCAGTTTGACATTGTCAAGTTAGTTACCCACAGCTCTCCATATTCCTCTGTTTTAGTCAAAAGGCATTGTAAGAACATATAATAGAAGAGCTTTATTGATAAAAATATTGTTGTATTAACTTGTTTCCGTGTACATACTTTTTTTCTGAAAGCAAGTTGACTTTTTCAGGATTCCCGTACACAATACTATTCCTTACTCTTTTGACAAAAAAATTCTATTTTTCAACATAATCTCCGTTCAATGCGACGGTCTGAACGCCACCTTACTGGGAGGGCACTTAGGATGGTACTACTCCACTGGTCGACTTCGGAGTCAGCGTCTTGCTGCATCAGTAACCCCATCCTCTATGCACTGCTTCCTGCGGAGGGCATCATTCATTAGGCCTAACAGATTGAAACCGGAAGGTCCGGGATACGAACTGAAGGGTGAATGAGGAAGAACAGTCAAATGCAGTTTTGTGAGCTCTTCTGGGGTGTGCAGACTTTTATGAAGGCTTATATGGCGATAGACAAGGAAGTTCCCTTGCGTGTGCCGATCACCTCCAGTGGGAGCGTCCACACGTTGCAACAATGCAGGATTCGTAGCTGCGTCCGGCTGGTCGGCACGGGTGAGAGCGGACAGAACTGCGCGACCTTGTTGAAATGATAACAGAAGCCTCGTCCAATGACTCACAATGTCAGGTCTCTGTAGACATTCTGTAAGGGCCTACGAATATCTGCGATGCTCCGGTTTGCCGTCAAAAGAACCTCATCGACCGTTCTCTGCTTGCAACAAACATTCGTTAAAGATGTCATTTTGTAGGAAATTCATGAAACTGTAGGGACTGAAGCGGGAATATTCCACGAAGTTCCACAACAAATTCCTCATTTTTTCAACCGAAATTGGCCGAGGAAAAAAGTGTGGTGCGTCACTCATTGAACATCCCACGTACATGTGGTGATGGTGAGGATGTACGCTTGGGACGCCATACATTGTCTGAAGGCTATCAATTTGTCATTGTGAAGATGGGCTGCTTTCGAAACGCTTCACTGTAAAATTTCGAACAAACTACCATTTCAAACGACCCATTTAGTATTGACAAAAGAAGTGCTCTTAATCTTATTTCATGGTCACAGGCTTCATGTGCAAGTTTATGTAACAACTTTAGTGGCCAATAACTACTTTTCATCCTATGCAGAATGGAAATCAGTCCTGCTTTCGCAGTATCGAAACTTAATTCAAAGCTTTCCCTTTTCAAGCCCAGTGTTCTTGCAGTAGTAATCTGTGTTATGAATTCTGTAAATAACAGTGCTCATCTGCCTGAGGAGTACATCAAAAATATTCAACAACAGCTATATTCAGTGCTCCGTGATCATACGGGAAACGCTTCTGTACTTGACATTCTGAGCGTACGTAAGTGCAGTGCCTGCTAGCCCTTGAAGGTCGAAGCAAGTGGAGCAAGTCGATGGTGTATTACAAGGCGGCATCGTTGGCAGCAATCGACCTACTGACCCCACCCCGAGCAGCAGAGTGGTCTCACAGCGGGACCACGGGCCCGGAGAGCCTTCTCAGCTGGCCTGCCGCGGCGGATTACAGGAAGGGGATTGGGCTCTGCACGAGACTCGAGGGCAGCAGAGAGGCTCTCTCCTTCACGTTATCTATTCGACTGAGACAAAGAGAGGATACTGCGTCTCACTCAAGGAGCGCGCGTGCTACAATTACTGTTTCAAAAGAGGTCAAATGAAAAGAATGACATTTTCCTTCAAATGCAACAAAGATAGCTGCAAACTATTTTACTTGACTCGTACTGATTGCATTGATTCACAACGAGTCCGTTTCGGCGGTATTGTCATTTTTAAATATTCCTGTTGAGATGTTAAAATTATTATACGGTATACTTACATTACATTATATTATACTTAAGTCTAGGTGAAAAGGCGTCCATGTTGCATCCTGGAGAGAGTTTTCTGTCTGGTAATATATCGCTATTATGAATCATGTAGTTTCTTTTGTACTGGACATTTATTGATTTCATATAGTAGGGGAGACTGGGTACAGTTGAAACACAGGACGGTTTAAACAAAGCTAATATCTCTGGAACTGTTATTCAGGGATTGGGGGGCCTAATGGAACAAAAGAGCGGACGACAATTCCGAACACGAATCTCAGTGTTGCGCTGCTCCCAGTGCATTGTCGTCGCGTACAGGAAGCCGTATTGTTTTTCTACACAGAAAAGTAAGTATTTTTCTTCTGGCTTTTATGCTAATATTGTGTATTTCATTTAAGTCAAAGTACTGAGGGTTTGTTTGTGACTTTAATGAAGCTTGTAGAATTCGGCATAATGACTAGTTTTAATGCGTTATTATTACTACCGTTCCTATAAACTCTCTTGTTTCAAAGGTGGGGTTGGGGACGGTTGAAACAATTTTTGTGGGTACGGTTAAAACAGTAAATATATTATTTCGTTTTGTTTTTTAGATGCCGAGTGTTAGGGTGAGGAAGACTTCCAGAGGGCAGGTTGATTTGTCGAAGTATAAGGATGCATATGAAGAGGTGAATGCAGGAAACTCACTACGTAAAGCAGCGGACAAGCATGGAATAAACGACTGTTCTCTACTCCGGTACATACGAAAGCTAGACGCGACTGGCCAGGACGATGAAGGTATAGGATACAGAGCCCCCAACAAAGTTTTTAAAGAAGAACAAGAACAAGAACTATCAAAATATTTAATGCGATGTGCCGATATATATTTTGGTCTGTCTAAAAAAGGGGTGAGAAAATTGGCTTACGAACTTAAAATTAAGTATAATTAATCACGACAACGAAATGGCTGGTGAGGAATGGTATCGCATGTTTACGAGAACAAACCCTGAACTGTCCGTACGCGCTGCGCAAGCTACAAGCCTATCAAGGCGACTAGCTTTAATAAAACTAACGTCGATGCTTTCTATGACAATTTGGCCATTGTTATGGACTGTCATAACTTTGAACCCCAAGACATATATAACACCGATGAAACAGGCATAACCACTATTCAAATATCAGACAGAGTTGTAGCCAGACGCGGTGGTCGTCAAGTAGGTTCAGTAAGTTCAGCTGAAAGGGGTACTTTAGTGACAGTAACCTTTGCAGCAAACGCCATTGACAATGTTATTCCTCCATTCTTCGTTCTTCCACGAGTGCGTTACCAAGACTATTTTGTTTGGGGTGGGCCAGTAGGGTCTGCTGGAACTGCAAATCCCTCTGGTTGGATGCAGGATGAATCATATATGAATTTCCTGGAACACTTCAAGAAGCACGCGAATGTATGTCCGTCTCATAAAGTGTTACTGAAACTTGATAACCACTCCTCACACATTCATATTGAGGCACTGGATCTTTGCAAGAACAATGGCATTGTCTTACTGTCTTTCCCTCCCCATTGTTCTCACAAACTCCAGCCACTCGATCGATCTGCATGTGGCCCTTTCAAGAAGGCTGTAAACTCGACCTGCGATGCGCGGATGCGAAACCAACCAGGACAAACAATGTTAATCTACGACATTCCAGGGATTGTAGCCTCTGCTATGCCCCTCGCTCTGACATGTTCCAGCATTCAAGCCGGCTTTCGCAAAACGGGAATTTACCCATATAACCGGCAGCTGTTTAGCGAGCTCGATTTTGCTCCTGCATTTGTAACGGATAGACCCAATCCTGGAAATACAGCTGAGTGTGCAGTTGTTCCTGTAATTAATGAAAATCCACCTGAAGATGAAACACCACCATTAGACCTGTCGCCTTTCTTTTAACTGAGGAACTAGACCTGGTAGCAGAGACAACAGTTCAACAACAGGCTATTAATAGCTCACCAGTTCCATCAACCCAGCAAGAAAACGTTGATGAACGTCAAGAAACTTCGAATAGACCTAAAACACCTACACTGTGCAGCAGCATTAAGCCTATCAATCAGGAAACTTTACCGAGACCCTCTACAAGCACACAAGAAATTTCTAATGATGCTGTTGTATTTACACCGGAAGCAGTACAGCCTTTACCGAAAGCACCCTCGAGGAAATGTAATAGGCCGAAAGGGCGAAAAACTAGAAAGTCAACAATTTACACTGCCACCCCAGAGAAAATGGTTCAAATGGCTCTGAGCACTATGGGACTTAACATCTATGGTCATCAGTCCCCTAGAACTTACAAACTACTTAAACCTAACTAACCTAAGGACAGCACACAACACCCAGCCATCACGAGGCAGAGAAAATCTCTGACCCCGCCGGGAATCGAACCCGGGAACCCGGGCGTGGGAAGCGAGAACGCTACCGCACGACCACGAGATGCGGGCCCCAGAGAAAGAGGAGATAAGAATAGAACATGAAGCAAGATTGAAACGAGAAAAGCTAAGCAAGTGAAGAAAAGATTGGATGGAAGAAAAGGAAAAAAATATTTCAAAACGAAGAAAAAATAGCACTCAGCAGGAAATGTCATCAGAAGAGGAAGACTGATTCCGTATTGTTTGTTTATCGTCATATTCAGAGAGCAGAACCGGAGAAAAGCGAATTCAGTGTATTGCTTGTAAACAGTGGGCTCACGAAGAATGCACAGAAGGTGGACTTAGTTATGTTTGCCACAGCTGTGACTCTGAATATTCAGATTGACCCCAAGCAAAAATTTTATTCTGTAAGCTTATTTGTTTGAAGAAATGTTTCCTTTTAGTCTTTTCGTAATGTTCATTACTTGTCAAATGTTATTTGGAAATGTCTTTATTGGCATTAAAACCTCGAAGACTGATTAATTTTATCACATAGTGCCATAATTATGCATATCACCAGAATTAGCCTACTTTTAAATAAAACAAGTTGCAATATTAGTCAATATGTTGTGTTATTTGCATGTGTTTCAACTGACTCAAATCACTGTTTCAACCGCCCCTGGTATGGGACGGTTGAAACAAAACGGATATTTTCTTTTTTTAATTTGTATAATGTAAAGTATGCTTTGCAGAAAGAAAAGTGCTATTGCCTTGTGTAGGTAGAACCGCGCTCTTGCATTTGACATATCATTATTGTCGATTGGTTTATAAACAACAATAATATGAACGATAAAAGCCAAATTCTTTTCAACTGCACCCAGTCTCCCCTACCTTTTGAAACTTATTTTACAGTTTTGGCTCTAGCGATGCTTTATGTTCGCAGAGTACCTAAATTATGTCGCGGAAGTTCAGGGATGGTGTTTGAGTTTCACTGACTGTAAATTTACAATTATGTCACGGAGGCAAGAAAACAAGGGATTGGGGCTATAGGCTTACGCTGTACGTTGTTTTGAAGCCAAAGTGAGCGGGTCCTGCCGCCATCTTGAATAGCGCAAAACATTAGCAGACTGTTGATTACGATTGCTTCTTGTTCATTATTTCTGTCATGTGCACGCAACGGCTCTCTTAAATACTAAAAATACAGTGTTTAAATGAGTAACATAACATAAGGAGGCAATTTCGAACGTTTTTATGTTCTTGATGCGTCATTTCTTGCAATAGGCCACATTTGGCCTCGATAATGTAAGGTTTTTTTTTTTAATAGTTTCGAATAACCAAGAAGAGAAGGATATGATGCGAAAAGGATGCTTTCGTAATGCATTTAATTCCACTTTTATGTATTTGTTCCCCGACAGAATATGAAGGTGTAACTTCAAAATCAGTGCTTGTTTGTTTACTGGTACCGCATCTTGTGCGTAACATCTTCAGCTTCCAACTCCTATGCGCAACATTTTTAAAGTTCACGTTTGCAAAAAAAGCTTACCTACGTGCTCTTTAGTAGCCGTTAAATGTGTGCAGTGAACATAGCATGCCATCGTATCTTGTACATTTCAACAAAGTGAACAGTTATTGAAATGTCAAAGAGACAGAACTGCTCAGAGGTGTACCTCAGTAGTGGACCAAATTTCATATCACCCTACTCTGAATTGTTGCCAAATTTATTCCAGAGCGAATGGTGGTATCACCAAACTCTACATGAATGACAAATTTATTCAAGAGGGAATGGTGGTATCACTCAAATCTGCATGGTTGCCAAATATATAACTCCCCTTAACCTATTGAGCTCTTTTGATTGACAGGTCCTTAACCTAATGTAATGTTTCACTTTATCTCAGACTGATAGCAAATTAATAAATTGTGACAGCTGACTTCACATCCTCCTCTCCTTAACCGATGGTTCTGCTAAGTGGTTTGTGACCTCCAGGGGATAATCCCTCCATCTCTCTCTCTCTCCCCCACCACCTACCTCACACCTCTGGGAACTCCCCTCATCATTTCAAGAACACTTTTGATATCAAATAAATTGATTAATTAATGAAATCTACCAATTAATTACCCCCTCCACCTCCTCCTAGGAAATTCCCTCCTTCCACCACCACATCCCTCCCCCCCCTGGAAACTGCCGGGTCTGTGATTGAGAGGAAGAATCCCACGACAGGAAATTCAATTACATAGCAAAGGATATACTGTTTATTTATAAAATTCAGTTTTCTGGGCTCAGATCTCTGTTTTATATGACGATAAAAGGTCACATCAAGCAATTATATGTCCTAATTATGTAATTACACTGCTGTAGATTGGAGGCATTGTCTTGTTGGGAAATTTACATGTGTGTGGTCACCTTAACATGCACGGATCGAATGAGCTAGAGTACAACGCCACTACCAGAGGGCATCCCACCCACCCCACAGCTCATCTCCTACCTCCCCACCCCTCCCAGGAAAAGTTGGCAGGAGACAGACTCCCTCTGTGCTTGAGAGGAAGAATCTCATAATACGAATTTCAAATAAAATTCAATAACACAGTGAGGAATATTCTTCATTTAATCAGTTTGTGGGAGACAGCGCTTCCCCTCTTGGGTAGAGCTCACTTTTGAACCCCTCTCCTCCCGCAAGATGTAATAATTGTTAGCACCGAGGAATGAAGTGCAGTATAGAAGCTACCGTTCTGGGTCTCCCGTGTGTCTGTCGATCGTCAGGTCGCTTGCAAGACGGTAAAAATCTGCTCAGAGTTCCAATTACACATCACGCTACGAAATTCCGTCAGTTACAGGCCGGATATCTGAATCCTTTGATCTCATGCCTACCAAACAAAGCATCAAATGGTAGCATGCTGTTGATCAGGAAATTCCAGATTCGCATCGTGTCTCTGTCTCTCTCAAGAGGCCACTTCCTGTTTGTCTGTCTGAGCCAACGTCTCCAGACACACAGACGGAGGTTTTCATCTCCACTCAGAATGCTAATGACTAATGACCACAGATGTTAAGTCCCATAGAGCTCAGAGCCAGCCATTTCAGAATGCTAATGCTAGGGACAAAGGGAGAGGTGATGCAATTTTGATATCAAAAAAGAGGGAAAAATTAGGTTTGCTCTATCATACCAAATTAATTGCTTAACAATTTACAGGAGTCAAATAGATCACTTAAAACCATCAACCATATGATGATACTTCTTTGCAATAACAACATATTTACAACGTTTGAGGATCACACACAAACATTATGCATATCAAGTAATGAAATTTCCGTAACAGATAGATCACAGCGCTAAATATATCTCAGATCTTGTATGCATCGACGTTTGAGAGCCGCGCGGGATTAGCCGAGATGTCTGGGGCGCTGCAGTCATGGACTGTGTGGCTGGTCCCGGCGGAGGTTCGAGTCGTCCCTCGGGCATGGGTGTGTGTGTTTGTCCTTAGGATAATTTAGGATGAGTACTGTGTAAGCTTAGGGACTGATGACCTTAGCAGTTAAGTCCCATAAGATTTCACACACATTGGAACATTTTTTTCGACGTTAGAGAGCACGAACACCCCCTCTCCACCACAACGTTTCCAGTAAACATATGTGGTGAAAAAAATCCTACCCATCACACAAACACGCGATCACGAAGTGTGCACTGTCCGCCGACTGCAGGGTCGTCCCGTCAGCGTTGGCCGGGAGAGACCCGAACCCATGCCAGCAATGCTGGCGGCTGCACGATCATGCCCCTGCATCCACACGCCCACCGTATCAAACGCTTAGAGGTCGAAACACCAAGCAGTCAACCGATCAATTTTCATAGGGGGGATAATAGCACTCCGTCATCAGGCCACAAGTGCCCATCGGGACCATCCGACCGCCGTGACATCCTCAGCTGAGGATGCGGATAGGAGGGGCGTGTGGTCAGCACACCGCTCTCGGGGTCGTTACGATGGTTTTCTTTGACCGGAGCCGCTACTATTCGGTCGAGTAGCTCCTCAGTTGGCATCACGACCCCGAGTGCACCCCGAAAAATGGCAACAGCACATGGCGGCCTGGATGGTCACCCATCCAAGTGGCGGCCACGCCCGACAGCGCGTAACTTCGGTGATCTGACGGGAACCGGTGTATCCACTGCGGCAAGGCTGTTGCCCAGGGGGAATAATTGTCGAGCACAAACACCCAGCATATTGAATCTTCTCACCCAACACACACGTCCGCTTCTATCACTGTTCACTCAGCACATGGGTCCCTTCTCCAGCCCCCGCTACCGAGGACAAAATCAGACAGGTCGGCGCATTCTTCGTACCTGTCACAGTCTGAGCTAATTAGAGACTTCTGGTCACCGAAGCTTTGTGACTACTCCTGCCGCCAGCCACGGTGCACTGCGAAACGAACAGCTGCGGCTTGGATGTGTACAGTAATTATAACCAATTCCAACACGCTGTAGAGCCCCCCCCCCCCCCCCCCCCCAGTTTAAGACATCCGTGACAGCGATGTTGTTGGCCATACACTTCGAATTTCTCACCCCAAATTTACATTTCTCTCTTTTATATGAACTATTTTCGAAGACAGAAGACATCGGGCCATACACGTGTTTTCACATCGCTAAAATATTGTTATCTTTGTGAAAATCCTGTAACAGTGCAGCATAGACTATATTTCCTCTAAGTATTCTCTCATCAGGTAAAAACATCTGCCCTAATCAGCTTAATATCTGTTATGTCCTGCATCACAGGACAATAATATTAAACTCATTTGTGGCTTATGACGGACTTCTAAGATCTGCCTCTGTTGGTGGATGACTCCTTACTTTCGAACTCCCTTAAAGTAACCAAACGCTTCCCCACATACGAAGTTCAAAAATGTTCAAATGTGTGTGAAAACTTATGGGACTTAACTTCTAAGGTCATCAGTCCCTAAGCTTACACACTACTTAACCTAAATTATCCTAAGGACAAACACACACACCCATGCCCGAGGGAGGACTCGAACCTCCACCGGGATACGAAGTTCCATAAAGTAACTGCACAGAGAAGTTGTAAAAATGAGGTTTTTTACTGCATATTACTTTATAAATGCGGTAATACATCTGATTTTATTACGGTGGTCGTCTCCCCCTCTGTAGGTGGCAGATTGAAATTTCGTTAAAATATATCGCTGCAACGAAAAAACGCCTGGTTACCGCTCTGACTCCCAAATCATATCTATGGTACTCTTTCCATCGCTTCCCCCCGCCAGACGTCACATCATTGCTATCAGATTGATGAACTACTTACTTAAATTGACCATGAGACTCACTTTGCATGGCGAGCAATATTTTTCTTTTCAGCAGTCGGAATACACTCTCCAGGTAAGGGAAATGGGAGTCCCTGGAGGGAGGACGATGTTCTTATCGAGGAACGCTACTGACAATCGGTATTTGAAGCTGACTGTAGAAGGATTCTACCACCTGCAACATACATTTCACGTAAGGGCTTCACTATTAAAAATATGATTACAAAAACTATCTTGCAGTCACACTTCATAACAGCATAACAGCAGTTCTACATCCACAAACAACAGTCGTTGATGATATCAGTTTTAAAAACTATTCATTCTTTATAAATCGTGGTATGGTTCTGCTTCCGAATGAAATGGCCTTCCTCACAAATACCACAACACTGAATGAAGACGGTGATTATAGGGTATGTGTGACCGAAAATGAGGATACACTTCACCAGTGGTGTAAGATCGCAATAAAATCAGTCTTGTCACTGAGTTTAGAAAGTAATTCTGCTAAGGTTGATTGAGAATGATCACATACAATAGATGGGAGTGTAAGTAGGCTGTTTATGTTATCTTTATGTAAGTAGGCTGTTGAGGTTCCTATGTAAGTAAGCTGTTTATGTTTTCTCTATGTAAGTAAGCTGTTTATGTTTTCTCTATGTAAGTAGGCTGTTTATGTTTTCTTATTGGCAACGTTATGTAGCGCTCAATATGAAAATCACTGGCTATGCTGTGTGCAGTCTGTGGCTGCTTTGCATTGTTGTAATACTCGCCATTGTAGTGTTAGGCAGCTGGCTGTGAACAGCGCGTAGCGTTGGGCAGTTGGAGGTGAGCCGCCAGCAGTGGTGGATGTGTGGAGAGAGATGGCGGAGTTTTGTAATTTTTCATGAACTGGTATATTTATATATGATGATATCAAGGTAAATACATTGTTTGTTCTCTATTAATATCTTTCATTTGCTAACTATCCCTATCAGTAGTTAGTGCCTTCAGTAGTTTGAATCTTTTATTTAGCTGGCAGTAGTGGCGCTCGCTGTATTGCAGTAGCTTGAGCAGCGAAGATTTTGTGAGGTAAGTGATTTGTGAAAGGTATAGTTTAATGCTAGTCAGGGCCATTCTTTTGTAGGGAATTTTGAAAGTCAGATTGCGTTGCGCTAACAAAATATTGTGTGTCAGTTTAAGCACAGTCATGTATAAATTGTTCAAAGGGGACGTTTCATATGTCGACCCTTAGCCTAGGATACCTCACTGGAATCTTCTGATTTTTTCTTGTAGTTTGTGTATTTAGTGTAGCTTTTGTTTATTGCTAGCGCGTAATTGTAGAGAGAATTTCCTTTGTAGTTGCAGTCTTTCATTGTTGTATAGTAAAACAGTTGTGGCATGCATGTAGATTTGCACCAAGTATTTCGCAGCTGCGATTGCAATTAACTAGATATTATTTTCAGTGCTATGTTAATGTGTTCTTTTATTTTTGATCTTCAAATTGTGTTTTTCTGTGTTGTCGTGTGAAATACTGTGACAATAATGGCGTGTGAAAAACGTAACACTAGGCTCCAAACTAAACTGAGAAATAATAGCGATGACGAGCGTAGCTTATCAGCGCCGCCGAGTAATGAATTTACTAATGTTCAAAGTAGTAATTTGGTAACTGTGCACAGGGAAATGGAGCGGGCGTCAAACAATGGCGTGGACAGTGAAACAATTAGTGAAGAGGGAAGTATTATCGATCGACCGGTCGGCAATAGCTCGCCTCAGGAAGCCGAAATGACACGACACGATCTCGCAAATACTGTCGATTCAGGTTTTGGATCCTCGCCGTTTTCTCGAATAAGTCAAGACACATTTTCTGCTTGTCAAAATGTGAATGTTTCCGGTGTAAATTCACTGCCGAAAAGCACTGAGGAACATGTTTCAGACACCAATGCATTGTTATTACAATTAATACAACAAATGGGACAGACACAGCAAAAGCTTCAAAAGTTAGACACAGTGGAACAAAATCTTAAAAAGTTAGACACAATGGAACAACACCAGAGACAAACACAGCAACAGTTAGACACAGTGGAACAAAATCTCAAAAAGTTAGACACAATGGAACAAAATCTTCAAAAGTTAGACACTACACTTGAACAAACACATGAAGATTTAACCACTGAGTTACATAACATTGAATCGAAATGTCAAAAAGTCTGTAATGACGTAAAAACACAAATTTGTGAGCATTTTCAACCTATTTTTTCGCGGCATGAAAATGCATTACAGAATCACGAAGCAGCCATAAAAGAACTGCAAGCCATTGTTCATGAAAATCATGAGACCTTGTGGGCTAAAATTGACTCAGTTGCATCTACCGATTCGGTTACGCAACTTGCAAAAACTCAGGAAAACTTAAAGGACACAGTAGATACTCTGAAACTTGGTTCAGAAAAACACACTGAGGAAATGTGTTCACTATCGGAGAAAGTAGCCGAACTTTCGGATCAGGTCACTAACTTATCTACAAAGGTAGATGATGATCTGAATGACACAAGACCTGTAGCCTTCACTGACACTGAAGAGTGCGAACAAATTAGGAAATTCAAACAAAATCAGAATCAGATTAATACGCAACACCAAAGAGAAATCCGGGAAGTACAAGATCAGCTGACACAGTTAATACAAGAATTACGTATTTCAGAGGATACTCGTGCCCCAACTTGGGAAGAGGTACTTAGAAACACGGAAAAGCCGCAAAATAATAACACAGGGCATTTCGGAAGTTATGAAAGAAATTGGCAATGTGCACCGAATTTTGAGATGGAACGGCCGACACGACCTAACAATGACCGATATGCGACTCGCCGACATGATGATTTTGACTATAAGCTGTTCATTACTACACGTAAATTCAAAACGTTTAAGAATTCTGCCAACGACATTCATCCACAAGCGTGGCTCCATCAATTCTCTCATTGTTTCCCTCCCAACTGGTCATTGGAGCACAGGTTAGAATTTATGTGTGGCTACTTAGAGAATGAACCAGCTGTAAGAATGCGATCGGTCATTCACGATTGCCACAGTGAAGGAGAATTTTACCATGCCTTCCTCTCAGCATATTGGTCTCAAGCCACACAAGACCGGGTAAAACATGATATCATAATGATGAAACATTTCGAACAATCTGAATTTTCCAGTCTTGTGAAATATTTTGAAGACATGTTGCACAAGAATCAATACCTGTCAAACCCATACAGCCCCTCAGAACTCATCCGCATTTGCTTAATGAAACTGCCTAAACATTTACGACATATTATTTTAGCAGGACGTTGCAAAGACGACATTGAGGCTTTTCAGGGACTCTTACAAGAATTAGAAATTGACACTGACAATCGCGGAACGCGAAACCAGGAACACAGCAATTACAAATCACATCAGTCGCAATTCCGCGATGAAAGAAGTAATAACTTGACACGACAAGGCTATTCTCACAACACAAATCGTGACCAAAACAGACACCACCCGTATTACAACCTTTGGCAGAGTAGTAATAGTTACAGAGAAAGATCGCATTTCCGTAGTAATGAATATGACAGAGATAACCACAGAAACAGGCAATATGGGAACCAAAACAATTATTACCGGGGGAGACAGAATAACTTCAGACGCAACAGTTTAGCGCGGAGTTACGATTCAGGGAGAAATTCTCCACTACATGACCGACAAGGAAGAAACTACAGAATCTACCGACATGACGACAGACGATATGATCGTAACGACAGACCTGAATTGCATCAGAACTGGTGGGATTCAAACAGAGCAGGGCCCTCTCGTCACGGTGAATTTGTAGAAGTTAGGTCTCCTAATCCCAATAACGACGCGCGCCAACAAAGAAGCAGACAATGACTCACACCGCAGGCAGCCGCGTGCGCCGGCTGGCTCAGAGAAAAATAACATTGACGCTAACCTTGAGCAAGATTCCAGTATTCTTTACGGACGAATACCGCATGATAATTGCATTCAAGTTGAAAGTCTGCGTACTAGGAAGAGTAAAGGATTGCACCACACTTCACATGTAAAACCGCTTACTGAGAGATAATCTGCTTTTTAACTTAGTCTTTGGTATAAAACTTTTCACTTCACATTTCTAGTATGCTTTGTCAGACTTAAGAAACTGTTAACATGCAACAATGTTTGAAGTTAGATATCCAGCCAAGAACCAAGAGAAATTATTTAAACAGAAATTACGAATGCATTGTTATTGCGAACAGACGTCACAGTGTTATTGTGTGTGTACATTCTTGCTTGTTTGTTGCACGATTACGTAACGACTATAAGGCTCACATACTTAGAACATTTACCAGTACTGCTAATGAGATTTTAATGCAACATTTTGGTTTATTTGAAAATACATTCTGAATTTAAAGTGCTTTCTGAGAGATACCAGATGACACAGAGGTTAGTTTATGTGACAGCTACACGATTTTATCACGACGCTACTAATGAGTGACAATTTACAATGTTGATTTTGCGGTGTTTCTGTTTTATATCTGCACAGTTTTCTGAATTCTTCTGGAAAGAAAAACATGTTTTAGTAGTAACTTTTGTGGTATAGCAACAATGAGACAGCCTTGTTCGTGGCACAACATTACGTTACCGTACAGTGCTTTCTTCATCACGCCAATAAGTATAATAACTACGATATCTATACGCAAAGCATTTCACTTTTATTTATCATGAGGTAAGTACATTGGCTTCTGCAGAACTTAGCTTTCGGAGGAAAATAACTACGACACTTCCACAGAGATTATCTTACAACAAGATGCACATTTAGCGCTACAGGACACGCATTTCAGTGATCAATTTTATACTTAAAACATTTATTTTTAAAGATTTTTGAATTACAAAGAAAGTTTTCCGTGATATATTTCATTCCATTGGTGTAATCTGTAACACCTGAGGTATAATTACATTAATCCTCAGGGGGGTACACGCCTACTTTGTGTACCATGTGTTTGGCAAGCACAAGGAACCCTAGCTAATATGGTATTTGCTTATACAACTTTACACATCGGTACCATATTTCTCTAACACACAAATTACACAGCTATCTGATCATTTAACTGAGAGAGACAAACATTTATTTTTACTATATCAGTGACACATGTTTACGCAATTACACAGTTGGATAACTTCACACTTATGAAACTGTATTTTGTCTGTACTTTGTAAACTGTTCATATTTTTTCGGAATCACTGTGATACTATGAGAGCTTTGAATGATATATTGGGTATGAGATCATGATTTTTAAAGTACGTTTGAGGTAGATGACACTATTTAAATGAGCAGAGAATTCTTTTTAGGCTTAGAAATTATTGGAGGAAGCTACGACGCTTTTGAGATTTGACTGAGGTGTTATGATGTTATTATTACGACGACGATGTGTATTATGTTGTTGAGGAATGTTTATTATGCTACGTATTTCTTATGATGAAATACTGAAGAAGTGTCGACGAATAAGGTAAGGAATAATGAGTAGTGTTTAGGGACTCTGATTTGTGGAAAAGGTTGTTGGAAACCAAGAATCGTACTTTAAGAGTTATGAAATGTGTGTGTATATTCGTGAATGTATTACAATGCAGACGAAAATTTTTTTGGACACTGTTATATCAATAGCATTTTGTTTCTACAGATTTGCAACGCTAATTCTTGACCTGTGAAATATTTCTATGTGAGACGGTAGCAGAAACTGCTGTCGTAAATATTTCCGTACGAAAGTTAAGTGACCACCTGCACGTAATGCGTCGCGGGCACCCAGCTGTGTCAGACGCCTGGAGAACAAGCCATTAGTGTGAGTGCCTCGTCAGAAGCACAGGTAGAAAAAAAAAAAAAAAGAAAGGGAAGGCCATTGTCCGCGCTACTGACATCTCCTTGTTGAAAGCATACTGTGGAGCTCGTAATTTATGATATTTTACTGAAATGCCTAATGAAACGATGAGAAACATTTCACAGCTATTGTCTTGCTAGTTAAGAAAAATGCCATATGGCTTGCTTTATGTATTTATTTACACATTTTGTTTAATATCAAGTTTCTAGCTGCACTGCAGCATTGGTTAAAATAAAATGTAATATATGTACTAATATAGTTATTTTATGCCTACAGATCCAGTCAATAAGAAATTTTATGATCTACTTACAAGAAAACGAGGGCACATAAATAGACATTTCCCTTCACAGGAATTGCATAAATAATTTCTTTACGATTTGGTAACTTATCTGCTAGTGTAAGTTCTCGTGATGCATCACTCTAGTGTTAAGATGTGACATAGGTTTTAGACATGGCCATTTTAGTGTAATATTTTTTCTGCTTGAGCTATGTCATGTCTAGGTATAAGTTGCTGCTGTTTGCCAGGCGTAGTGCTACTGAATTTTAATTTGTGTTACTCTGCTAAGCCAGGTTTAATGCTGCTTGCTTTGCAAATTTTAATTTTTTTCGTCATTGATGTTTGTGTTAATTGTTTTGTGCTGCTGCATTGCCTCGTCCCTTAGTTTAGCATCTGAGCTCAGTAGATTTAAGTTAGCTTAAGAGGGGGTAGACTATAGAAGAGAATGAGTTGCGATGAATTGGAAGAAATGCATTGAGAATCTATACGAAAAACGTACAGAAAGCAGGTATAGGTAGGATTTTCTAGGAAATAAATGATGAGGTAAGATAATGGAAAATAAAAATGAGGTAAGAAATGTCGTGAACATATAAATACAGAAAGCATGCTTAGATCGAATTTTTTTGGTGGAACAAAGGATGAAATAAGAGGAAAGATATATGAAGTTTTGGGTTGGACTGCAGTACCAAATGTTTACACTGAAAACGAACCCTGTCCTTTCCTATTGGTGTTATCCCACTATATGTTTGTGTACCCTTGTGTATTTGTTTTCTTCCTGTCTCTGTGTAGTTTCATAGAATTTTTTTCTTCTTTTAATATTAAGCTACATTCACTATGATGAGGAATACTGTTATCCTCAAATATAATTGGCATTAATAATATGTTATTTACCTTATAAATATGCTTACACATTATTTATTCTGTTTAATGCTCATGTGTAAAGTTGATGTTTCAAAAGTTATTGTGATCTTTTATGTATGTACTCATGTCATAATTCCACTGATGTATATGTTAGTTCGATTCTTTTGTAAAGCCTGTACTACAAATGTTATCTGTATTATTATGTTCTTTAATGATGTATTTTGTACCTTTGTAATTGTATTCTCATGTTATAAAATTGTAATTGTCACCAGTTCATGATATTATTAACTTGTAAGTTACATTTCACTGCACACGTTTCTGTTGGTCATAGTATATGGACAATATGTGAGAAGTAGGGACTGTCAGTGTTTGCAAGTGTATTAATAATTCAGCAAGGGACTGGATAACAGCATTGCTGGTTCTAAGGACAATTCCAGAAACTTTGTGAGTGCACAAGTGGTGGTTTATGGACTTGCTACATTATCCGCAAGACTCTTCAGTGGTGATTGTGCACCTGCACAGTCACAACAGATGGCTGCTGGCCATCTCTTCAAGGACTACAGTGGGTCTACATCTTTGATGATCCATCAATACCATTATTTCTACAAGGACTGCAGTGGGTCCTGCCACCTCTGGTGGCCCACCAGTATCGTAATCTCTACCAGGACTACGGTGGGTCTGCTCTGTGATGACCTACCTCCAATGTTCTTCAAAACGTCGAATGACTCTGCTGTGGGTTTGCTATATTGTGGCCCATTACCTGTCAGCATGTCAAGAGTCAGCACTGTCTTTCCGTTGGAAGGACAACACTGCTTCTTCAAGACTCCATGGAAATCCACTACTTCCGTGTGCATTTTCTTTTACTGCTCAGACTTTGAGGAAAAACACTGAAATTTTACAGTGATGAACAATCTGGACTGTCTTTATGGACTGTGACAAAAATTTTAGCTTTTGACCAGCATTGTATAAATAAGTGTGTGCATTTGATATCTTTGTTATTGTAATTATGAAAAATTTTTTCAAATCGTTATTGGCCACTGCCCAAAAAAAATTTGTAAAATTTTTGTGGGGAGCATGGGGGCTATGTAAGTAGGCTGTTTATGTTATCTTTATGTAAGTAGGCTGTTGAGGTTCCTATGTAAGTAAGCTGTTTATGTTTTCTCTATGTAAGTAAGCTGTTTATGTTTTCTCTATGTAAGTAGGCTGTTTATGTTTTCTTATTGGCAACGTTATGTAGCGCTCAATATGAAAATCACTGGCTATGCTGTGTGCAGTCTGTGGCTGCTTTGCATTGTTGTAATACTCGCCATTGTAGTGTTAGGCAGCTGGCTGTGAACAGCGCGTAGCGTTGGGCAGTTGGAGGTGAGCCGCCAGCAGTGGTGGATGTGTGGAGAGAGATGGCGGAGTTTTGTAATTTTTCATGAACTGGTATATTTATATATGATGATATCAAGGTAAATACATTGTTTGTTCTCTATTAATATCTTTCATTTGCTAACTATCCCTATCAGTAGTTAGTGCCTTCAGTAGTTTGAATCTTTTATTTAGCTGGCAGTAGTGGCGCTCGCTGTATTGCAGTAGCTTGAGCAGCGAAGATTTTGTGAGGTAAGTGATTTGTGAAAGGTATAGTTTAATGCTAGTCAGGACCATTCTTTTGTAGGGAATTTTGAAAGTCAGATTGCGTTGCGCTAACAAAATATTGTGTGTCAGTTTAAGGTCAGTCGTGTATAATTGTTCAAAGGGGACGTTTCAGGAGTAGTGGGGCAAGGCGGTTTCCACCCCAAAGTACCGTTATCCATGACGTCTGCTGTGACGTCAGCGGATGATACAAGTACCGTTATCCAAAATGGCGGCTTTTGGCAGGAAGATAGGTCAATTCGGCTACCTCAGCTAACCTAAGAAAGAGCCACGCCGGCCCCCTCCCCCCCCCCCCCCCCCCATGGTGGCAAGTAGGAATTTTGGAGGGAAGATAACTCAATTCGGCTACCTCTACTATCCTAAGAAAATGGCGGGAAAGAAAGGGCACTTGAACTACCTCCACTCTCCACTAACCTAAGTCACTTGACTGCCACTTCTTCCTAGGAACAGATGCCAAGTTTGAATTTTGGTGGGGAAAGAAAGGGCAATTGGGCAGCCTCTACTAACCAAAGAAAATGGCAGGAAAGAAAGGGCACTTGGGCTACCTCCACTAACCTAAGCCACCTCTTCTTAGGAACTGAACATAACTCTTTATTTAAACAATTAGAACCAGTACCACCAACAACTGTGTTCGCCATCCTCTTGGAAAATGGGCATGAATTTTGCTCTAAGAGCTTACTCCTGCAGCTGAGGCGAGTTGGTTTGGTGTCGCCTCCCACAAGGGCTGCTCATTCAATTCGAATGTAATTTGTTTAAATTTCATTAAATTTGTTTACATTTTCATAAATTTGTTTAAATTTATTATCTACCTACAGCAATAGCAGCTTAGTTTGATGTTACCACCACCACAAGAGGCTTAGTTATCATGTGTCAGTGTTCAATTAGCGAGATGTTGGTACCAGACAGGGCGGTTATTAATAGCTGTATTACATGCACCCATTCAGCTGAGGAATGGAAGCGAGCACTGATGCTGGTCTGATACTATGTACTCCAGCGATCACCATCTACATTCAGTGTTACGTATTTGTCTGGACAAAAAACTACCATATTCAGAGGTAATGCCATACCTCTAATTGTAAAGCAGGTATAGCTTTTAACATGGATACTTGTATGCACCTGTAGAACCAAGACTGCTTATGATGGTTGTGTTTTTTAACATCTCACTGTTTGTAAGACGATTATTCCTCTCTTTCTAGGACACAGTGGTACGAATCGCAAGAAAACTTATTAGATATGTCCACCCATGGATGATTTTCGGTCAGTATTATTTCGTACTGCAGGCAATAAGTTATCGACCAAGTATTATACTTGATAGTAGGGGATGTGTGATAGGGTCGCCTTGAGCATGATGTATTTCGACATGATTATGTCCAGTAGTAAGGAAGGTATGGATTTGACGTGTACTACTTTCATGGCATATGTCACATCATAAGAATAGTACAGATATTTCTATTTCCAGAGGTATAGCCGTAAGGAAGATGTATTTCCAATACTTAGCTCATTATCGAAGCCGGCCGGAGTAGCCGTGCGGTTCTAGGCGCTACAGTCTGGAACCGAGCGACCGCTACGGTCGCAGTTTCGAATCCTGCCTCAGGCATGGATGTGTGTGATGTCCTTAGGTTAGTTAGGTTTAATTAGTTCTAAGTTCTAGGCGACTAATGACCTCAGAAGTTAAGTCGCATAGTGCTCAGAGCCATTTGAACCATCATTATCGAATTTCATTCAACTGAAACAGAAATCGTAAGTATAGCGGTCAAATATACTATGTGGACTATTTTGTAGGATGATTCTGTCTCTGCGCGGTCTGTGGCGAGAATGAATCACGTATCTCGGTAACGGAAGGGACCTTCCGAATGTAGTTGACTTAACTGTGAGAAAGACCTTATTTGACTGTAAATTTTACGGGTGATCTGGAATCTGCTAAATTACCGACATCTGTATTTGGGAATGGAAATATCGCGTAAATGTCTTCACAGACGTGAAAAAGCTATACCGATTTTGCTCATAAAACTAATTGAAATTGGACTTTGTCTATTTTCGTGGAAAGAGGACATTTATTATGGTGGAACATGTTTTTAATAGTTGCTTTATTATCGGGGTCGAGATAATATTAAATAAATAATAGAGTGCAGAACAGCAGACGAATACACTGCCAGAGTGTTCCACATGATGTTAAAGAAAAGTCTCAGAATGATAGGGGTTGAGCGCGCTGTAGCTATTAGGGCCGGATGCGCGAGTATGCTTTTAGATGAGCAAATGCATTTGGGGGAAAGCCGTACTGCTATTGTATCGGTGTATCGATTCAGATGGCGGTCAGCTGGGATGGTCCGTGGGGTTTTCACTTCTGGCCAGCATGGAGCCACACGGGACCACGAGACTGTTGCGTAGTAGCTCGATGCACCCATTCAACTGAGGAATGGAAGTGGGCATTAATGCTTGAACATATGATGAAAAAGAATACGGTCCTGCAAATAAATGTTTGGCACTAGAGACCCATTACACAATGCATTGAAACATTTGTCTCTGCTTGAATTATCTGTCATTTCTAAAACCTACATAGAACGTCCCCCAGCACAAGAGACAGCTGCCTCCGATCCACCAGACCAAAGAACTGACCTAGTTCACCGCTGGACGGGGCCTCAATATGTCACGTGATCGTGCAGTTCAATCCATAGGAGCATAATGACGTCACGTGTTTTCCTCAGCTGCAAGTCTCCTCCAGCGGTCTGGAGGGGGAATACTGGTCACAAATGGAATCAGCTTGTTCTGGGCAGCTGGAGGAGAGGAATGAGTGTACTTTATTTCTTTCTTTAACAATTTATTTAAATACGGATTTCTTCTAGTTTATTTATCACGCTGATACAAAATACTCACACTGCCTGCGGTCTGAAGTGGGAAAAATGATATCGAAAAAGGAATCAGCCTCTTCTGGGCTGCTGGAGAGAGGAACGAGTTTACTTTATTTATTTGTTCCACAATTTATTTAATCACGAATTTCACATAATTTATTTATTACGCTAATGCAAAACACTCACCCTTACATGCTCTGAGTCACAATATACACAGACATCGAAACTACTCCTAAATAACGCATTACGCTGATGTGCAGAGACGCAAACTGTGGTGGTCAATCCACCCTAATCAGGCAGTTGTTTTTGAGCGGGTGGGCCGGGCCACATAAGCAACATTCACAGTTTATAACAAAAACACTTTTATTAAACTTTTATTTAGGAAATAAAATTTTATCTTTAAAATTTTTGTGATAAGGTAAGTTAGCAAAGAATCCTTACAAGCACGGGCAAGCGCCCTATTCAAACAACAACATTAATCTTTAAACATGCATTAAGTGATTCGCAAGTTAATTAAATTCTGTACACAGTAAAGCTCGCAAAAGGAAACTACAGTAATGAGACAAAGTTTAACCAATCATGGATATCACAATTTTTTTAAAATAATATAAAAACAGATACACCCCTTCGTGACAGATTTTCAAAACAGGTGACGTCACATAGGCACGGGCTAATTCAAGTAGCAGAAGGGTGGCGGGGGGGGGGGGGGGGGAGGGGCATTAGACCCAGACCAGAGGCCGCTACTAGACCCAGAACACACAGCAAGCGGGCGAACTGGACAGAGTGCCGCACACAGAACACTGTAACATACTGAAAAAGGTCTTAGAGCCCGTACTACTACACAATTTCAGAGAAACGGGGGATGGGGGTAGAAAACGGGAAACATTAATCATTAATTACTCAAACGTAAAATAGCTACGATGTATAAAATAATAGCCTATTTCACGAACACTAAAATAACATGGTCAAGGGTGAACCAATAACTAATGCCCTTGACGTAACCTTAAAGGACGAGGGCGAATAGCATAATACCAAGTCAGCTTAGAAATTTAAACTACACTAGTAGGTTAACATATGCTTACTGAAACTGGGGAGCTCATTTAAATTACCCCTTAACAGGATACTGATAAACTTAAACAGTCAAGTAAAACTACCATTTCACTGTTTACGAGTGAACAAGTGATGCAATTAGATAACACAGAACGTACAGATTCAGTGTTACGCCTGTGCTTTGAACCAACTATAACAACGTCCACACAGCTCAGTGCACCCGGAAAAATATTACAGTTTCACCATACTGGCTTATGCCGTCCGTCACTCCGAACAGCAATACCTCGCTTACTCGGACTGTATCACATCACAAAATCTAGATAAACCTTTAACCAAACACAATAACGCGTGTTTACTTTAACAGCACTAAATAGAGGGGACCTTTTGGTAGGCAGGACAACAGTTTCCAGTCATGGTGCCGATACTTGGGAAGCAAGGATCAGTATAATATGCGCACCAAAAACATGAGAAGCAATTGTCACCAAATCTTTTATGAAATCCTTTACAGATCCAAATCAGGGCCGCACGACTCGATTCGGGCAATGTGGCCGAGACCAGTTCCCATACTGCAAGCCAGATTTGGTCTTGCAAACGTGTCAAACACACCACAGCCTCTGCGTCGTGCCCCGGCCTGCTCAGCCACGCTCCCCCTGATTCCCCAGCGTCGCGCGGCTCTCCGGCTGTCCCTCTCTAGCGCCACACGCCCGTCGTGGCCAAAAACCACGTCAAACGGCCGAGCCCAAAGATCACACCATGCCGACCCGATCGATCAATCAATCGATACGAGCCGGCACGGCTCACAAACAACTCCTAAATTACCCAAGTAATCCACTAAACACCATACACACTTTCAGACTACTCCTAGATCACCGAAATAATGCATGCTAACACCTAAAAGTAATTCAGTGCACAAACACTCGGTGCACGTAAATAAACCCTGATTCTTATGGATGGAAAGCCTAAGTGCACCCCCGTAAAACATGAAAACTATCCACATACGGAAGGTTAGGTTAGCCTACTTTATTTATTTTGCTCGGCACACTGACTCAATTATCCATCCTAATTAATTAATCACAAAGGTCAGTTCTAATTTCACAACTATATGTAAGGCGCTGCACAAGAATGGCTTAAATCGCAAAAACTGACCACTAGTTTTATTCTGTTGGGGAAAAAGATTATACCACTCGAAAATCGCCACAGAAACATGCAAACTCTACCCTACACCTACAAGCTAGAGGGAAAAACGTTCAACAGACTAGATCCTGGTGTTGGACGGAGATGAGATTAAAAGAAATTGTATTACCTGCAAGCATATAGTATCTATCCCTGTTGACATCACAGTTCACTACAGACGTCTACTACAAATCATCCTAACCGAAACAAATACACGCTATAATAGTTGATGGGAAAAAATGCATCACAATACTGGGGCAAATTCTCGTCCTAAGACACTGTGTTTTCACCCCTGTACAATCACAAACTAGGTCATTGAGCTACTACTCCATCAGTCTCGTGGTCCCATGTGGCTCCATTGCTTTTAGCAGTTACAGCCACTGGTGAATCATATTGATGATACCCTCATATATTGAAATGAGTAACCTTTTTCGAACCTATCTGCTAAGGCCCCCATACCGGAAAATTCCAGCCTGGTTTTTAAACAGTCTCTCCTCAGTCTCTGCCCCATCCTTCCTGCAGTTCCAGTTTAAGCGGGAACTGAGCTGAAGTTATTGAGCGCTGTATCTACCAGCTTCTGTATCAGATGGAGAAGCAGCATAAGCTGAGTTAATGCAACAGGAAGGCGTTTGACCACTCAATTGAAAAGGATCATGTTATCATAGCCCCACCAGCCACATACAAATAAAGCTTTCTCCTGCAATATGAGGTAGTAGAAAAGGCAGTACAAACACTTACAGTAATGCTTGTTATTGAGAAAATTAGGAAGGCTTCACATCATAGGTGGACTGGAAGAAGGACGAAAATTTTGCTACTGCATTGCAGTGCTTTTGCGAACTACATACAGGTACTGCAGTCTGAAGGAGATCTGCGTCCCCCAGGGTGCATTCATGTCTGTCACCTAAGCATTCTCCCTATCTTCGTTATTTTGTACAATCCAACAGAGAAAAACTGCAAACTATAATAACTTCACTATCAGTGCACCCTGTGGAGAGTTCGATAAGAGATTACCATGTCCTTCTCTTCTGATATATTGAAAACATGTTATTAAATATACAGGACTGATCCACTGGAGCAAGTGACCAGCGATTGAAGTTGCTTGCACAGACCAGTGTAAAGTTTCGTCACCTATACTGTAGGAAGACCATATCCCACAAGCACTCTCAAGAGGGGGTCCCTGTGCTGTACTTTCATTAACAGTTTGATACACTGTTTTTTCTGCTGTAGCACATCCAAGCAGTGTATGACTACAGGTTTGTACACTGCCATACATTTGGCTTTTTCATCATGACTTTGAGGTCTGTGCCAGAGGCTAAAGTGATATTAACATATTTTGATCCATTGGCTCTCACAGAAAGTTGAACATCGCATGGTATAAACTATGCTGCTCCCACAACACACGTGATGCATGAAATGAGACAGAGATGGTGTTTCTTATTGCCAAATATGTTGAAGACATAAAAACGTATGGAAACTGGAAGAGTTTGCAACATTGTGAAGCGTTTCAAAACAGCTGCCCTAAGGTGATGTGCTCTACATTTAACATTATCTTTCACAGTGATGGGGTAGCTGATGTCTAAGTGTTCCATTTAGAAGAGACCAAGAGCACTGATTCTTTACATTGCAGTCATGTAGGTGATCACTGTATCGGTGTTGTCCATCCCCTTGCAGGTGTTGCTCCCATGAGATTCTCTCCATCTAAAATGAGTATTGTAAGTCAGTCATTATGTGGTAATCAACAGCATACCAGTGAACAGATGGGATGGAAAAGACACCATCGGTATGGGATAATGTACTGTAATAGGCCCCACAGTTAATATTGTGATCAATTTCAGCAATTTTATAAGTTTTTCCGTAATTTCAGTGCCGATAAATTATTCGACACCATACTTCCCAGTCTCTGTATCATCACCATAGAATCCTTCGACTACATTGCATGTACAACATACTAGATTATGAATGTAGATAGATGGCTGTGCAGTATATCCAGTCATTGTTAATTCTCGAACATATACACCTAGGTATACCAGACAGCGTCCTATACAATGCAGTTAGGTTATCCAGATATTTCATGCACTTCAATCATAGTGCATAGTTTACAATTACAATTGCCGATCTTTGTCTATGTGGATGTGAATCACAGAGTATCCTCACATTCTTAGGATAAAGTTGGAGGTTGAAAGGTCTCCCTGCATTGTCTTTGACTGGCCCTCCCTGCAACAATCTCGTCGATTTAATTTGCAGCTGACCAGAAGTAGGAGGGTACTATACCCGCAACATTCCATGTATCGTGAAGGAATAGAGCGAGCTGAGTCCGTAACTGCTTTTTCAATGAAGACGTCTCCACACCAATCCTCTCATGGCACACATTCAGATGCACAAGATCTCTCCACATGTGCGCTTATTCGAGGAGGTTAGCACCCCTTATCGTTGTGTAATATATATGAGAGTGTTGTGGTGATGTAACAGATGATTAAGAAGAAAAGTGTGGTTTGGCATGTTGCAGTTCTAGATGGGCGAAGTTTGAAGCATTTTAGGTAAATTAACAGCGCTATCAGTTCTAAACTGTTGTTCTAGTATCGGGGGTCAATACCAATAAGGTATTGGCATGAGAGAAATGATCAGAGAACATAAACATATGAACTCCTAATGCTACATTGTTCATCAGTTAAACATCCAACATCTGACATACATCCACACTGCAAATTATCTATCCTACTCACTATGGTGACAAACTTTAAGGTGATAAAACTACTTCCTTAACATAGATTCTTTATGATAGATGCACAATATAGTTTTCTGGAGGTGTAAGCACCCACTGTTCACATCCAACTACAGTTTAGAAATTATACTATACTCATATCAGTCCTATACAATGTTCGTCAGCAACGGAAAACGCCTCTTACAAGGCAATAGGCAACCTCATAGCGGTGGTGTCTGACATGTGAAGTTACAAGCCATGTCTCAGTAACACCATAAATAGAACAACTGTCAAGCAAAAGTATACACAGGATTTACAGTAAATGACAAACGCCTGTCACTAACGTAGAATTACTCCAGTTATGAAACTGAAGATGTGATTTATAGCCAAGATGTAGCAGGGGAACAGAGTACTTCGCATACAGCTTTGATTGTCTAGAGGAGGATGTTGAAATGATTTTTCCATCGATGGACTCGATTCATCACATGTGAGTTGGAAGGCCTCTGTTTTCTGTGGTGTGGAGACGTCTGCTGTTAACTATTGGAGGTATATAGCGCTTCAAAGTCACACACACAATACACAATTGTATACGAGTCGATCGCATGTTACATTACACAAGTGATGGACGCCACGAGAACAACAAAACAAATTGTTAAAATCGTGATAAATGACCTTAAGCAAAATCTCCTTCTTTCTAGAATGCATCATCAGTCTACCATTAAATCATACCTCGTTACAACCTTTCTCAACCGATCACCCCATCTACTTTCTATCAACCTGTAAGGTAGATCTATGCCAGTTTACAGGCTGATGATTCTCTATTCCACGAAAGCATCAAAGACAGCAGTCTACTTGTATGTATCACTATTACTTCAATAGATATGCAGTAGAATGTTGTTAAACGACCACACAATCATTGTTATGTATGGTAGTAGTTAACTGACATCTCACTGTTTTCGTTGTTGGCGAGTGCAGAGAAGCACATTGCAAATACTGTTTGTTAAGATTTAAAACACCTAACCAGTCTTGGACAGGGTACATTCTGTTGTTGTGTATTACAGTCCCTCAGCTGGTAGTACAACGCTCTTGAGTTAAGAACACTTTATAAAAATCTAGAAGGTTGTTGCCGATAACTTCAGGGTCACACCTTGGTTTATGATCCGACGTATGTAAATTTATTACTCTACATTTGGCGGTCATCCGCGTTAAACACTCGATTCCATCGCTGTCGGGGAAAAATGACTGTTTCCCTGATTGCCAGTGCTTCCATGTCAACTTGTTCTCGTATTCCTCCTCCTGTCACATACTTATTCCAATACACAAGGATTTTCCTGTAATAAGCAGAAGACATACAAATACTCCCTTATTCCACCTCGGTTTCCCCGAATTTTGCCTTATTTTCCCTGAATTTATGTGCATTTAGCCTCAATTTCCGTAATTTTAACGATTTTATGTCACTTCTGCCCATACGGTCATTACACCACTTCTTGTAACGTATTCTAAAAGTGCTTGTAAATGTAGTGTAGTTGTCAATACCTAGCGCTTAACGCTAAATACATATAAACTGAGAGAAAATGCACCAAACGAGGATAAATTGAGTGGGAATGAGGAAGTACTTGCATGTGCTTAGAGCACGAAAATTCTTGTGCATGGGAACGAATATGTGACAGCAAGATGTATACGAGAAAAAATTGACGTGAAAGCAGCAGGAACCAGGAAGCAATCGTTTTTCGTCGATAGTGATAAGACGGCTGGAATAGAATGTTTAACGTGGATGAACACCCAATGCAGAGTAATAAATTTACACATCTCGAATGACAAACGCAGATGTGACCCTAAAGTTACTGGCAACCACCTTATAGATTTTTGTAAAGTGTCATTAGCTAAAGAGTGTTGTATTACCGGCTAGGGGACTGCAAATTGCAATTATAGAATGGATCGTCTGCTTGACACTGTACTAGACTGTTTAGGGGTTTTAAATCCTAACAAACAGTATTTACAATGTGCTTCTCTGTACTCTCCAACAACGATCCTTGCGGTGTGAGCTAGCAAATACCTTACAGGACAGTTGCTGTATGGGTTTTTAGCATCATTCTACTGTATGTCTATTGAGGTAATTGTGATACATGCAAGCTCACTGCTGTCTTTGACGCTTTCCTGGAAGAGAGAACCATCTGCCTCTAAACTAACATAGATGTGCGTTAAAGGTTGATAGAAAGTAGGTCGGTCGAGAAGGGTTGTAACGAGGCATGATTTAATGGTAGACTGATGGTGGATTCTACAGAGAAGGAGATGTTGCTACAGGTCATTTATCACGCATTTAACCATTTACTTCTATTGTTCTCTCGGCTTGCATTACTTATGTAGTGGAACTTTCGATCGACTCTTAAGCAACTGCGTGTTCAATGTATGACTTAGAGCGCTAGCTGCCTGCATAGTTAACAGCAAACATCTCCACTCCATAGTCAACAGATGCACGGGTGATGAATAAAGTCCATCGATGGAAAACATATTTCAACACCATCCTCTAGAAGAACGAAGATGTATGCGAAATACTCTATTTTTTTGCCACATCTTGGATATTAATCGAATCTTCGGTTTCATAAATGGAGTGATTCTAAATTAGTGACAAGTATCTGTGATTTACTGTAAACCCTATAAATAAATTTGACTGACAGTTGTCCTATTTATGTAGTTACTGAGGCATGGCGTGTAACTTTGGATTCAAACACCGCTGCTCTGAGTTTGTCTATTTCTTTGTAAAAGATATTTTCTGTTGCTGACAATCACTTTTTAGTGACAACAGCCTAACCTACGTACATGTAGACCTACCTATCCAACACCAGCCTATTTGCATCTTTTTCCGGAATATTTCTCGCCAGCAACTTCGTCAGTTTTTCAGGAGTAACCAAATATATCACGATTAGAATCTACAAATCTTTATCATCTGTCTGATTTTAAAACTTCCTGGCAGATTAAAACTGTGTGCCGGACCGAGACTCGAACTCTGGACCTTTGCCTTTCGCAGGCAAGTGCTCTACCAACTGAGCTACCCAAGCACGACACACAACCCCTCCTCACAGATTTATTTCTGCCAGTACCTCGTCTCCTACCTTCCAAACTTGACAGAAGCTCTCCTGCGAACCTTGCAGAACTAGCACTCCTGAAAGAAAGGATATTGCGGAGACATGGCTTTGTTTGGAAGATAGGGGACGAGGTACTGGCAGACATAAAGCTGTGAGGACGGGGCGTGAGTCGTGCTTGGGTAGCTCAGTTGGTAGAGCACTTGCCCGCGAAAGGCAAAGGTCCCGAGTTCGAGTCTCGGTCTGGCTTACAGTTTTCATCTGTCAGGAAGTTTCATATCAGCGCACACTCCGCTGCAGAGTGGAAATCTCATTCTGGAAACATCCCCAAGGCTGTGGCTAAGCCATGTCTCCGCAATATCCTTTCTTTCAGGAGTGCTAGTTCTGCAGGGTTCTCAGGAGAGCTTGTGTAAAGTTTGGAAGGTAGGAGACGAGGTACTGACAGACATAAAGCTGTGAGGACGGGGCGTGAGTCGTGCTTGGGTAGCTGAGTTATTAGAGCACTTGCCCGCGAAAGGCAAAGGTCCCGAGTTCGAGTCTCGGTCCGGCACACAGTTTTAATCTGCCAGAAAGTTTCATATTAGCGCAACTCCGCTGCAGAGTGGAAATCGGATTCTGTCTGATTTTACTTTCGAATTTACTTTTCAGGTTTTCAAAGTATGTAAGCTTATATCATACTTTCTGATGTACGAATAGTTAGTTAGTTAGTTTCATATTCCATGTAGCGCTTGCACCGTAAATGGTAACGTAATCATGTAGAGCAAGTCATTCTATATTAACATCAATTTTTTTGCCTCCAAGATAATCATTTATTAGCTTTTTATTTATTTATTTATTTTTAAATTAAAGACAGAGAGAAGTTAGTAATTCTTACCTATCACCACTTACACATTACAATAACAGATAGTCTTTTGCTGAATAGGTGGAGTTATCGAAGGCAAACGTTTTCAGTTTGGTTTGAAATTTTATTTTGCTGTCTGTCAGGCATTTTATATCAATGGGTAAGTGTTCAGAACCTTTGGCTGCAACATTGTAAACTCCTGTTTGTGCAACAGACAACATTAAAGTGGCGTCGTGAATGTCGTTCCTTTTTTCTCGTATTGTAATTATGCACATTATTGTCCCAGTGAAAGTGCGGTGTCTCATTTACAACAAACTTAATGAGGGACTAACCATACGTTGATGCGGATAGATTGCTACTCACAAGCTAAGCCCGTAAGGCACGGCGAAAAATAAGTTTTCGGCCAAAACCTTCTTCAGAAAGGAAGCGAAGTTCACAGATACATTCATAGAATCATACCCATAAAACTCACAAACCCATGACCTCTGTCTCCGGCTGTTCTAACCAGAACCTGGTTTAAAGAGGGAGGAAATGTGAACATTGAATAATTATCGGCAGGAGGAGTTTAGGACATGGTGTGTTGTACGGGGACGAGGCCTTCCATACACTGGTTCGGATATCGAAGCGTTTGCGGTTTGGAAGGCAATGAAAAACACAGGAAAGAAGAGAAAGATCGGACACTGACTAAAGTAAAGGAAAACTAAAGTCAAATGGCAGAAACAAAACCAGTACAATAAAAGTAAACAGCGCAGCCATAATTCATGTAAAAAGAAGAAAATGTTGTTTGAACCGCTCCACTTGCGAATGAAATTTGATCCCTTTAAACTTTAGATTACGATCGGATCGATTCGTGCCCTCCTGAAGGACGCAAGCATTTTTGATGAAATAACTACGTCCCCAAACAATCAAAGCGCCCAACATGGCCGGCCGTTATGGCCGAGCGGTTCTAGGCACTTCAGTCCGGAACCGCGCTGCTGCTACGATCTCAGGTTCGAATCCTGTCTCGGACATGGACGTGTGTGATATCCCTAGGTTAGTTAGGTTTAAGTAGTTCTAAGGCTAAGGGACTGATGACCTCAGATGTTAAGTCCCATAGTGCTCAGAGCCATTTTTTTCGCCAAACATGGTGGAAACTGGGCACTGGCAAGTCGGAGTGACATAATGGGGCCGCCCGGGTTGAGCCGAGCGGTCTGAGGCGCTACAGTAATAGACTGTGAGGCTGGTCCCAGCGGAGTTTCGAGTCCTCCCTCGGGCATGGGTGTGTGTGTTTGTACTTGGGATAATTTAGGTTAAGTAGTGTGTAAGCTTAGAGACTGATGACCTTAAGTCACACACATTTGAACATTTTTTGACATAATGGGGTACCGTTGACGTATAAACGTGGCGAACCTGATGTTTTTGGGCTGTTTACGATGGCGGTTGTCGGCTTCAAGTTTGTGACGTAATGACAACTCCTCCATTTTATACCTCCATGAATTATGAGAAGCTTAAAATTATCTATTGTTTTTTATGCCGGCCGAAATGGCCGTGCGGTTCTAGGCGCTACAATCTTGAACCGAGCGACCGCTACGGTCGCAGGTTCGAATCCTGCCTCGGGCTTGGATGTGTGTGATGTCCTTAGGTTAGTTAGGTTTAATTAGTTCTAAGTTCTAGGTGACTAATGACCTCAGAAGTTAAGTCACATAGTGCTCAGAGCCATTTTTTTATGTTTCGTGTATTTTTTATCCTTTTTCATTTTCTATTGTTTCTGTTAAGTTTTCAAAGTAGGTTTTATGTTTGAGATCTGTTTGTTCGTTAAGTATGTCATTCGTATATTTTTTTGTACGTGTGTAAATTTCCTGTTCTAAGATGTTCATAACGTGACCTTTAGATATTTTATGTAGAATTTGCAAAGCACATTCGATTTTTTCTGCTTTCTGATTCTGGCTTTTCAGGTGTAAGTAAAAACTTGACTGGTTGCTTTCAAAGTGTCTTGTATGTTCTTTAAATGTGACTGCAAAGTTTCTTCCAGTTAATCCGATGTACACTGAGGTGACAAAATACATGGGATACCTCAAAATATCGTGTCGGTTCTCCTTTGGCCCATGGTAGTGCCGGCCGGTGTGGCCGAGCGGTTCTAGGCGCCTCAGTCTGGAACCACGCGACCCCTACGGTCGCAGATTCGAATCCTACCTCGGGCATAGATGTGTGTGATGTCCTTAGGTTAGTTAGGTTTAAGTAGTTCTAAGTTCTAGGGGACTGATGACGTCAGATGTTAAGTCCGATAGTGCTCAGAGCCATTTGAACCATTTTTGAACCCACGGTAGTGCAGCAACTTGACATGGTGTGGACTCAACACGCCGTTGCAAGTCCCCTGCGGAAATACTGAGCCATTCTGTCTCTATGGCCGTGTGTTATCGCTGCAACATGTTGCGCACCACCTGACCTCTCGATTATGTCCCCTAAGTGTTCGGTGGGATTCATGTCGGGCGATGTGGGAGGCCAAATCATTCGCTCGAATTGTTCAAAATATTATTCAAACCAAACACGAACAACCGTGGCCTGTTGACATGATGCATTGTTACCCACAAAAATTCCATCGTTCTTTGGGATTTGAAATTCCTGTATCGCTGCAGCGAACAACATAACATTTTCAGGCAATCACAGATTCAGTTGAACCAGACGATCCAGTCCATTGCGTGTAAACACAGCCCACACTATGATGCAACCACCACAGGCCTGCAGCACGTCTTTTTGACAGAAATCTGGACTTATCTGACCAGGCCACAGCTTTCCAGTTGTCTGGTCTGTTGAAACCCATCGTGCGTCCATAATCACGTCGGACATCTTTTCACACGAATCACCTGAGTACAAAAGGTAGCTCCGCCAATGCACCGCCCTTCTGTACCTTCTGTAAGCAATACTGCAGCCATTTGTCTATGTGCATATCGCTATCCCATGACTTTCTTCATTGCAATGTAGATTTAGTGCAGTCGTTGCCGGAAATTTTGTAAACAGATAACTTCACGGACGTCATCCCACTCAGACGTAAGTACAATCTAATGTACTATTAAACGAGAATACATAGAAGTAAGTATACTATAAAAATTATAATAGGTACACTTGAAGACGGCAGTTTCACCGAAACGAGATCGTTGTGAATCAGCGTCATCGACACGAGACAAATAAAACAATTTGCAGCAGACTTTGTACCAGCTGAAATAAAATGTCACATTTTGACCTCACGTTAGTTAAAAGCCCAATAGAGAAAAAGTTGTGAAGTACACCATACAAGTAAAACGGAATAGACAGAACATAATAAGTAGTCAGCTTAGTTTCACACTGCTTAAAATTTTTTAAAAAAGGCTTGTGCTACAAGAGACTCTAATTTGAGGAATACAATCTGTTTCAAATTGTACTGTTTTGGGAGGCTTCAATACTGCAGATCCGTGAAGTTATTTTGCAAGATGAATCTTATTTCCGTATAACATCTTGTCGTTTTGTACTTTTCTTCGTCTGTATTCTGAGTTAAAGGTTAGAAAGAAAGACTGACACGTTTCTCTAATGGATTCTTTATATCACCTTCGAATTTATGGATAACTGTCCCGGACACTGGTGGGTAATTTCTGCTTTGCCTTTCCCAAGTAACGAGCATCATAGTAGGTACAAAAGCAAAACTATCTGCAGTAAGAAAAATATCGAGAAAAAGTAGCAGGATGAGCTGGGAAGGGTTTAATACAGGATTATAGAGTTTTTACAAACTCCAAAATGAGATTTTCACTCTGCAGCGGAGTGTGCGCTGGTATGAAACTTTCTGACAGATTAAAACTGTGTGCCCGACCGAGACTCGAACTAGGGACCTTTGCCTTTCGCGGGCACGAGCTCTACCATCTGAGCTACCGAAGCACGACTCACGCCAGGTCTCACAGCTGTACTTCTGCCAGTATCTCGTCTCCTACCTTCCAAACTTTAGCTCAGATGGTAGAGCACTTGCCCGCGAAAGGCAAAGGTCCCGAGTTCGAGTCTCGGTCGGGCACACAGTTTTAATCTGCCAGGAAGTTTCTACAAACTGTTCCTAATCTATAGGGCACAAGCTACAGAAGCGATAGATGACTGCGAAATAGATTTGCTGATACCAATAGAACACAGACAGCTGGAAATAAATTCTGTCGTTAAAGGGCAATGCATGCCAGGCACGTGTTAGCAGGGGGTTTCTTTTTCATAAGAAACAACTTCCTGCCACATTGACGTTGATGGCGCTACCTGAAAAAATAATACACAGTCGTCGTGGTGTGCTGACGAACGGCTTTTTCTGTGTTGTTACGTGTTGTTGTTGATGTATGAAATCTCAACAGAAACTGCAGGAGATTTGGCTGGCATGTCTCCCTTTACGACCGATAACAGGGATGTTGGTGAGAGCGTGGCAAAACATTATGTGTAGTTGTAACGCATGCAGTGAGACTGCCGATCGTTAAATTAAATTGTTGCTTTGAACGTAAGTTGTTTGTATCAGTTAAAAAACTATACATTATAGTTTATTACTTCAGGAAACTCTGACTAGGAACCTCCAAAATCTGTATGATTTTGACCCTGAAGTTGTGGAACACTGGATCCCGAAGGTTTTATTTCAAGCCGGCCGGTGTGGCCGAGCGGTTCTAGGTGCTTCAGTCTGGAACTGCGCGACCGCTACGGTCGCAGGTTCGAATCCTGCCTCGGGCGTGGATGTGTGTGATGTCCTTAGGTTAGTGAGGTTTAAGTAGTTCTAAGTTCTAGGGGACTGATGACCTTAGATGTTAAGTCCCATAGTGCTCAGAGCCATTTCAACCATTTTTCTTTTAATTCAAGGTCTTTCAAAATTTAATAGCTGAAGGGAGAGAGAAGAGAAGAGAATCGATCCCAGTCTGAGGTCATGCTTTGTAGAAAGCTGCCGGTTAAAGTAAAAAAAAAAGTACCCGAGTAAAACTGGGGTAAAATAAAAATAAAATTATCTCATCCTGTAGTGCAGAATAATCATCATTTTTGGAATTCGTTTCATCAATCTGTCCCGGATCGTTGCCATTTAATGTTAGCTATGATTATCTGCTCTTAAGACATGAAATCAAACAAGGTATAGGTGTAGGTAGCACTTTTTGCATAAGAGTCCTCATTATTTATGAAAATTAAAGGTCGTAGGTGCGATACAGTGACCATTATACAGATCGAATGCACTCTCCTTGAGCTCTCACACACAGACACCTATACCCATGGGCTCTATCCGAGAACTAACACACAGAACACGCACCTGCAGAGCTGGCGCAGAAACAAATATGATAAATGATGATTAGTATCTGAATGTTTCACAGAAAAATTTATCTAAAAATTAGTCGTGTTTTATTATTATTAGTTTATTATTTTTCATACTGTTTAAGTATGGAATCTGAAATTGTAGAAGAAATATGACAAGAATTGAGACCTGAAACGTGATGGTAGATACCAAAGGAATAGAGAGTGGAAAGGACATGCTAAATTCACAAGAAACAATATAAAAGTATTTTCAGAAAGTCAGATCTTGCGATGAAATTAAAAGCAGAGTTGCCAACATTAACTCTGCAAGAAGAATACCACTTTTCAGGGCAGAGAAGACAACACACAAGTGGAAAGACTACATTAAAGGCCTCTGTGAGAGGGAGGAAGTATCCGATGATCAGACAGTAGAAAAGTGGGAATCAGTAAGGAAGACTACTCTTGGAGTTTAACAAAGCTTTGGAAGACTTGAAATCAAACAGGGTATAGGTGTAGGTAACAATTCTTCGGATTTTGTGGAGTTATCAAGGGAACTGGTAACCAAACGATTATTAACGTTGCTGTGTAATATCATCCTCACGATACTAAAGAGAGCAAAGGCATGTAAAAGGAAGAGCTGTCGCACAGTCAAAATGAAAGACCATTCATCGCATTCGCTGACAAGAGTATTGAATAGGAAGTTGGAAAAGATAATAAGACAATTATGTGTCTGGCAAGTGACGATCCGATTGGCCTTACGAAGCGCAAAGGAACCAGAAAAGCAGTTTTTACACTGCGCTTAATAATGGACGTAAGGTCAAAGAAAAATCAAGACACCTTAAGACGATTTGTCGAGCAAGAAAAAAACATTTGACAATGTAAAATGGTGCAAGATGTTCGAGATTCTGAGAAAATTGCAGTAGGCTGTAGGGAAAGACGGGTAATATACAATATTTATAAAAATCAGAAGGGAATAATATGAGTGGAGAAAGGACGGAAGGCTCCACTATTCGACATGTGTATGGATATAAATAAAAGTGAGGTTCATAAGCGGGTTTAAAAACCAGGGTCCAAGGATTTCAGTGATAAGATACGCTGATGTCATAGCAGTCCTCAATGAAAAAAGGAATTATAAGACCTATTGAATGGAATGCTCTAATAAGCACATGAACTAAGAGTAAACCCAAGAAAGACGAAAGAATAGTATTGGAAATGAGATGTGAGGTAACTTCAAAAATGGAGACCACGTAGAAGATGAAATGAATCGAAGGTGCTATCTAAGAAGTAAAGTTATAAATGAAGGATGAAGCAAGGGAGACATAAGAGGCAGATTAGCTCAGGCAAAGGGCGCATTCATCGCTAAAAGCATTCTACGAGTATTCAGAATAGCTCTCAATTTGAGAGCGAAACTTGCCAGATTGTACGTCCGGAGCACAGAATTGTACGGAAATGAATCAAGGACTGCGGAAAAACGAGAAAAGAAGAGAATGGAAGTGCTTCAGATGTTTCTTTCCTGAAAAATTGCGAAAGCCGGTGACCTAATGAATTATAAGGCAACTGTTGAAAGGGAAATAACATTACGATCAGAAGACTTTGAGATCAAGACCGGGGTGAAAAATGGACTGTCACAATTTTCAGACAATGGGGAAAAGTAAACCGTAAAATGGGAATACCAGCGAAGTCCAGGGGGGAAAAATCCTTAATAGAGCCTAAATGGACTGCCTATCCTTTGCAGACAACTTAGCGATTGTAAGTGAGAGAGAAGAAGATGCAAAGAACCAACTCGACAAGTTAAGCAAGATACCTAAAAGGCGGGACTGACGATCGCCTACAAGTCAAAGACTAAAAATTTCTGAAAACATTATTGCAAAAAGCAGCGATGTGATTAGATAATTCAAACAGCAACCAGTCTTGACCGCAATTATTTTAAAATTAAAAACTAGTCACCATGTGGACTAGTTTTCCACATGGTGACCAAAACATAAGAGGCAGACGAAACACCCTCCAAGTGGAAACAGAATGTAATTGTTTCCATTACAGAAAAGGCAGGTGCTGACGGGTGTGAATATCATCGAACCATTGGTTTAATAGGTCATAGCTGCAAAACACAGGGCGTTTCAAAATGAATATACGGATATTAAAGCTTTGTAGCATTTATTACATTTAACTTACAATTATAAACAATACATCAAATGAAAGAGCAACTACCACAGTTTGTGTTAAAAGTGTTCAATGTGAGCACCATCGTCACACACGGAGTCGATAGGCAAGTTTTTCCAAAACCGTGATCACTATGTCTATAGTAATTGTTGCAACAGTGCTGTTTCTGACGTCGGATAGATCACTTGGTAGCGGAGACATATACACATCATCCTTTATGAATCCCCAAAGGTAAAAATCGCATAGGGTCAGATCGTGTGTGAACATGAAGGTCATATAAAACTAGCTCTGTCATCCAGCGCCTTGCGTTCAATCCAGCGGTCGGGTACAACGTCGTTTAACCAGTCGCGTGCTGAGTTATGCCAGTGAGCTGGCGCACCATTTTGCTGCTGAGAAACCCCAGTTCACCGAAAAACTCGAGAGGAGTCTCATTGCAACTATACCATATCGTGGGGATTTCCTTACCCCCAGATACACACACTACGTGTGTTCTCATTTCCACTTAGTTGAAATGTCGATTCTCCACTGAAGACGACACGATCCAGAAAATCTTCATCTCATGCAGCAAAATTTCGTTTGCGAAGCTGGCGCGTAAACCGTAGTATGCAGACTTTAGAGCCTGTAACAACTGCGAACGACAAGGACGAACTGATTTCTTGCGACTACGAGTGGTAGACTCTCACTCGTTAAAGATGTTTCTCATTCATTCTTGATCGTTCCTTACTCTTCCCTTTGCGTACGGATATGCAAACAAATCTGTTTGAGTTGCTCTTTCATTTGATGTATTATTTATAATTATAAGTTGAATGTAATAAATGCTACCAAGCCTTAAAACCCGTTTATTCATTTTGAAACACCCTGTACTTACGCGAATGACTTACAGAATAACGAAAGAGTTTGTACTAGCCGACCTCGGGGAAGGCGAATTTGGGTCCTGAAAAAAAATGTAGGAACACCTGTGAACCATGATAAATATTTAGAGTTTTCCGCTGGGATCGACTGGCTGGTTTGTCTTCATAGAATGTCTTTGTTGGTATGGACGAGACACGAGAGGGCAGCGAGAGGGACACACTGCTCGCGAGTAAGAATGACGAGCGGCCCTGCGCGAGCATGAGTTTTGCGAGCGTAACGGCTAGCGAGTGGAGGTGCTCTGGTAAGATTGCTGGAGTGAGTGAAGGAAGGCACATACACAGACTTTCGCCAGGAAGAAAACGGCACGCCACGGTAGTCGTCTTCTGTTGAATGATGGTATGTCGTTTTGGAACTTTTGTTACTTTTGGTTGGGACTTATTTCGGTTCCGTCCGATGAAGTGATCTTGTTCTCGAATGTCGTAGAACTGTGTTGTGAAGCTGATCTTCCAGGAGGGGGAGAAATATACACAGCGCCGTTAACGAATAAGTTGATTTGGTTTCGTGGAAATAAGGCACTAATTGTAACCTGCCGTAGTGGTCGAGAAGGACATGTTGTTCTGGTAGTCAGGCCTGAGAAATGTGGTACGAGTAGTACAAAGGCAAGACCGGTCCAGGGGTCGCTAGATGTTAAGTAATTTTAAGTAAGGTCAGTCTGCATATGGTACTTCGGCAAAACGTTGTCTTTTCTGTTATTGTAACATCTTACTGTGTATGGTTGTATATTACACTGGAATTTTTCTTGTTTGAGGAGTGTGTGTATTGGTACAGTGCAGCAATTGCCGCAAATAGTGGGGAACTCTCATGTTAATATGTTCGTAATTGTTCTTAGTAAAGTGAATTTTATAAATTGCGTTTCCTTTTGTTAACTAACTGGAAATGATCGCGTGAGAACTTAAGCTTATCATTTTCTGCGTGACCTTTGATTAAATTATTTCTCATCAAGCGCTCTCGTAAATGCTTTTGGTAGACTGATTTAACTTGTGGAAATTCAGTGGCAAGAGTCTTCTGGAATTGTTAGTTTATCGATTATTGTGAAAGAGCTGTCTTCATTAAAGTAGGCGACGCGCTACAACTTGGGGAATAGCTGATTGTTTTATGACTGATTCTTAATACTCTAAAGTCGATAAGTGCGCTCTGCACACAGGGTTGTGTTTGCTTCTGGTATTGTCTGAGCTTTTTTTTTTATTTCAACGTACGGGATTGAAATGCAACTGTGTTCAATGGAGGCTGTTTCAGAAAATTGTTTTAATATTGTTGTTTAAATTTTTTGGGATATTACCTTTAATAAGCTCTAGTAAGTGAATGTTAGGAAGAAAAAAAAACGGTATTTAGTGTAAGATGAAACTGATTAGGAAAAGACTAATCCTGCCTTTAACAAAATAAATGAAACGGTAGGGCACGGCGTTGACTGTTCAGCCAACGCAGAAAAAAGGCTGTTGGGTTTCTGAAAATCAATAAACTTTCGTAGTAAGGAGTTCAAAAATGGTTCAAATGGCTCTGAGCACTATGGGACTTAACATCTGTGGTTATCAGTCCCCTAGAACTTAGAACTACTTAAACCTAACTAACCTAAGGACATCACACACATCCATGCCCGAGGCAGGATTCGAACCTGCGACTGTAGAGTAAGGAGTGTTCGACTTTCAGCGTACAACTAGTCTCCTCCACTTCCCCACTAAATCCGTGTCTCCGCCTTTCAACTTGAAGAAACACTGACCCTTTCCGATATCTCATCAGGCAGGTTAAAAGCATATAGTCTACGGCTATGACATATTTGTGATTTTAAGCAAGCTTCTGACAGTGTAGATAGAACTACACTCCTTGACATTCTGAAGGCAGTAGGAATAAAATACAGGGAGTAATGTATTCTAGCTGTTACTCAATCTCCTCACTAAACATGCTGTGAAGTAAACCAAGAAGAAATTCAGAAGAGGAATTAAATATCAGCCAGAAGAATTACTAATTATGAGGTTTGCTCGCAACGTTGCAATTCTGTTAGAGACGTCAAAGGACTTGGAAGGGCAGTCGAATGAAATGGACAGCATCTTGAAAAGAGATAATAAGGTGAACATCAGCAAAGCCGAGCAAGGATAATGGAACTAAGTCGAATTAAATCAGCTGATACTGAAAGCACAAGATCAGAAAATAAGACAGTAAAAATATTATATGAAGTTCATTGATTGCACGCACAAGAAGAGACGACTGCGAAAGTAAAAAGCGCATAAAACGCAAACTGGCAATGGAAGGGAAAGTATTTCTGAAGAAGAGAATTTGTTTCAGATTAATTATAAATTGAAATGTTTGGAACCCTTTTCTGAAGTTTTATGTGTGCAATATACTTTTGTATGGGAGTGAAATATAGACAATAAACAGCTCAGAACGGAAGAGAATAAAACCTTTGGAACGTTCTGCTACAGAGTGTAGCTGGAGATGAGATTAGCAAATCGAATAACAGATGTAGAGAAACTGAACTGAAATGAGGAAAAATGAAATACATGGTATAAAGTGACTGAAAGAGGGGATCGTTTGACTGGATATATCCTGAGGCGCCAAGGAATCATCAGTCTGGTAACGGACGGGAGTGTGCGGAGTAATGATGTAGAAACCAAGCCTCTAATACCTTAACAAGCTTCAAGTTGCAGCAGTTATGCCGAAATGCTAGATCTCGCTCTGGATAAACCAGCGTGGACCACATGTAAAGCGTGATTCAACTGCCCCTACAAAGGGCTTTACACAACCCACAATGCCTTGAAAAACCTCGTGCGAGATTTTCATCTTCTCTCGCTCGCTACGCGCACACTGGAAGTCCTACATAATAAATGAACAGAACCTCTTTGCAGGAAATTTAATGTAGTTAAATTTTGTAGTGAGATACGTGTTCGCTGGAGGCGGCGATTTTCGAGTAATTCAAGAAAAACGCTTTTCAAAGTCACTTTTGTATTTTCCTTGAATAATTCTAAAACTACGACCTCTATCGAAAATGTACACTAGTTCAAAATTTAACTAAATTAAATTTCCTAGAAAAAGGTCCGATCATTTATTCTGTAGGACCAACAGTTTGTGTGTAGCGAGCGAGAGAATATGAAAATCTTGAGCATGGTATTTGAGGGCTTTGCAGATTGCACAAATATCATAGGAATGGGCAGCTGAATCTCCCTATTTATGGTATTTCAGAGTGTTTGCGACAAACTTCTAAGAGTGATTGAGCTAGCCAAGGGGAAGAACTTTTGTTAGAGACAAAATGTTCGCTGATGTTTCCCAGCGACTCTAGATGACCTTTAGTATTTGCCAACCTTAAGACAATGAGATTTCACAAAACTAGCATTGCCTACTAACCAGGTGCTCAGCACACCACCTGCCACAGTGGGCTCATACAGCGATTTTCAACAACAAAATCACAAGAGTGAGTGTTTCTAAGTGGAGAAAGATATTTAAGAAGACAATGAAGAAATTGAATTTCGTTCGTCCTACAGCCTTTTACGCCGACCAGATGACTGGATATAGGCAACACACACTACATATGAACACAGCAGAGTGGCTACGACCTGTCACTTCGCAGTTGCCTAACCAGTCTTGAGCGAAGCCTAGCATCGTCGGAAAGTGTCAGCAAACAATTTGTCTCGAACAGAACTTGTTCCCATGACGTTATATGTTACCTCTAGACGTTTGTCACGAGGACTTTGAAACACCATATTTAACTGCTGGTGTATATTCACATACGTTTTATCTCTTTCTTGTTAGGCAGTCAGCCAGTCACCGTTTGATACTAGAGCTGCAGAGCGTGTGAAATAATTAGGTGGATAGAGCTGTGGCAGATGATGGAGAAATTTGTTGTCAGGTGTTGGCAGTGTAAACAGATAAATTATTTGAAAATGTAATCGCCAAATTGGCTTTTTCTGTAGGATTGAGCACATACCAAAAATCTAACTAACGTTAATACTGGTTATTGTTTGGCATTTGGAATGGAGGTGAGTTCCAAACAGAGAGTTGTCATTGAATTTCTTATCACAGAAAACCAGAGCATCGTAGACATAGGCCCTTGAATACTGTCTACGGAGACCTTGCAGTGAATAAAAGTACGGTGAATCGTTGGGCGAGGCGTCTGTTACCATCCCAACAAGGTTGCGGAAACCTGTCCAATCTTCCGCGTGCCGGCTGGTCTCACCTATTTGTGACTCTTGCAATGTTGGATAGTGCGGACACTCTCATTCAAGGTGATCGACAGATCACAAACAAACACCTCGCTGCTCAACTGCACGTCTGTGTTGGTAGAGCTGATACATTTGTCCACTCCTCCACCAGTTGGGTTACTCAGAGTTGTGTACTCGCTGTGTTAGTCGCCGCCCAATACACTCAAGCGCCAAAGTAACTGGTATAGGAATGCGTATTCAAATAGAGAGATATGTAAACAGGAAGAATACGGCGCTGCGTCCGGCAACGCCTATATAAGGCAGCAAGTATCTGGCGCAGTTGGTAGATCGGTTACTGCTGCTACAATGGCAGGCTATAAGGATTTAAGTGAGTCTGAACGTGGTGTTGTAGTCGGCGCACGAGCGATGGGACACAGCATCTCCAAGGTAGCGATGAAGTGGAGATTTTCCCGTACGACCATTTTACCAGTGTACCGTAAATATCAGGATCCAGTAAAACGTCAAATCTCCGACATCGATGCGACCGGAAAAAGATCCTGCAAGAACGGGACCACCGACGACTCAAGAAGCGTGACAGAAGTGCAACCCTGCAGCAGATTGCTGCAGGTTTCAATGCTGGACCATCAACAAGGTCAGCGAGCGAAACATTTAACGAAACATCATCGAAATGGGCTTTCGGAGCCGAAGACCCGCTCGTGTACCCTTGATATCTGCACGACACAAAGCTTTACCCCTCGCCTGGGCCCGTGAACACCGACATTGGAATATTGATGACTGGAAACATGTTTACTGGTGGGACGAGTCTCGTTTCAAGTTGTATCGAGCGGTTGGATGTGTACGGGTATGGAGACAACCTCATGAATCCATGGACCCTGCATTACAGCAAGGGACTGTTCAAGCTGGTGGAGACTATGTAATAGTATAGGGCGTGTGCAGTTGGAGTGATATGAGACCCTTGACACATCTAGATACGTCTCTGACAGGTGACGCGTGCTTAAGCATCTTGTCTGATCACCTGCATACAATCATATCCATTGTTCATTCCGAAGGCCTTGGGCAATTCCAGTAGCGTAATACGACAACCCACACGTCCAGAATTGCTACACAGGGGCTGCAGGAACACTCTTCTAAGTTTAAGTACTTCCACTGGTCACCAAACTCCCCAGACATGAACATTATTGAGCATGTCTGGGATGCCTTGCAACGTGCTGTTCAGAAGAGATCTCCACCGCTTCTTACTTTTAAGGAGTTATGGACAGCTCTGCAGGATTCATGGTGTCAGTTCCTTCCAGCACTACCTCAGACATAAATCGAGTCCATGTCACGTCGTGCTGCGGCACTTCTGCGTGCTTGCGGGGGCCCTACACGATGTTAGGTTCTTTATTGTAGAAGATCGTAAAGAGCAACGAAGAAGCCACACGTTGTTTCCGACATCATTCGGTAGGATGGTGCCATGCGGGCTACAGGAGCCCTTCCAGTAAGGTGGCGTAAGGCCGTCGAATTGTACGGATGGCTCAAATGGCTCTGAGCACTATGGGACTTAACTTCTAAGGTCATCAGTCCCCTAGAACTTAGAACTACTTAAACCTAACTAACCTAAGAACATCACACACATCCATGCCCGAGGCAGGATTCGAACCTGCGACCGTAGCGGTCACGCGGTTCCAGACTGGAGCGCCTAGAACCGCACGGCCACCCGGCCGGCAATTGTACGGAGATTATGTTGAAAAACAGAGCAATATCTTAAACATGGCTGCGATTCAGCAACTGTTTAAATTTGAAAAAGGTTTATTTAGCCGTTGATCTAGGTTTCGATATTTCTAAAAATATCTTCTAAGAATGACTTGGCCTCATTACATCACATTACCTAATGTAATTTACCACCATGTGATGTAAGTTGACCCACTGCCTCTGAAGAAGATATGTTTAGAAATATCTAAACCTAGGGCAGGGGCTAAATAAACCTTTGGTTTGCAACTGGTTGGCTGATTTTCTTCAATCTCTTGAAAAATTGTGCTTTGTAGCCAGAAGAGTGGGAAACAATATGCCGTACTGAAATGCTGAACGCAACCAACATGCTTTCAGGAAAAAGAGTGTCTTGCGTTACTTGTATTGTATGGAGCTGGGGACCTAGAAACAACGGCGAGGCTCCGTCCCCGCCGTAGCCCTCAGTGGTTCACAACCCCCCAACAGGCTACAGCAGTCCACTCACCCCACCGCCGCCTCACACCCAATCCAGAGTTATTGTGCGGTTCGGCCGCCAGTGGACCTCCCCGGGAACGTCTCTCACCAGACGAGCGTAACCCCAATGTTTGCGTCGTAGAGTATTGATGGTGTACGGGTACGTGGAGAAAGTGTTTCCGCAGCAATCGCCGACATAGCGGCGGTACCTCACATCATGTCCTATTGACTTGAAAATGATTTGCATACAATATTTTGCTTCCGAAATCGCCATTGTGTTTGACATAACAGCCTTATAAGTATTCCACCTCTCTCATCTCATAATGCTTGACATCAACATTCTGTTTACCCCACTTTTTACGTTATTTTTTTTTATTTCTCTGCGGTGGTTCTACACTCATGGACTGCCATGTAATTTCAACAAGAGGCGGAGTAAGGGGAACCAGCCCGCATTGGTCGAGGCAGATGGAAAACCGCCTTAAAAACCATCAAGACTGGCCGGCACACCGGACCTCGGCACTAATCCGCTGGGCGGATTCGTGACAGGTACCGGCACGCCTTCCCGCCCGGAAAGCAGTGCCTTAGACCCCACGGCTAACCGGGCGGGAGTCTTGCATTACTTATTTAATACCCCTCTTTTTTACAAACAAAGATATAACACAAGAAATAAACTTTTTTTTTTCTTTTTCGATTGAAATTATTGTGTGGTACTCTAGAACTGAGCACGTGCTGTATGCGTGTTAAACTATGAGGTCATTGGTGTTTTTGGCGTTAAGTAACATCAAAGAGTACTTATTTCTGTGAAGCTATGCTAGCGTTAGTGGAACTTTTTTTCTTTATCATTAAAGTCTCGTGGTACTGTATGTATGATATGTTTGTAAATATATGTGAATGTATTTAGGAATTATATTTATGTTCTTACTAATTATATCATTAGTCACCCTGAGGTGATGTACTAAGAACAATGTGTAATCATTTTATACCATTTTATGTGATACTCGCGGACTAAGCAAGGGAGGAACTCACGTCCGCAACAACTCATGGGCACACGCACAGGACTACTGAGCAAGGATGACGGCACTGACGATCGCAGCTGGAGGAGAAGCCGGACGCAGAGACATTAATCCTGTGGCGGCGTGAAGGACACTTGCGCTCTCTCATATCACGACAGGCGCATTCCGCTACAGTCTTACTGACGTCAGAGACCACGTACGGCTCCCTCATTCCTCGAGTGTAATAGCTGTGGCCGTGATCAAAGAGGGCCAGGGTGGGAGAAACATCAGTCTCTCTCTCCCCGTGCACGAGCTCGCGCCAACCGCCCGTCTAGTCGATGGGGGGCGTTTCACCTCCGTTAACAGCGTATATGCGGACGATACGCATCCACGAGAGGGCAGCGAACCCTCTCGGACCCCTCCCCTCTCCTCAGCCCTCTCAGTTACAGTGCTGACGCGCTATCAGCCGCATTCACTCGGCTCCAAGTTATTGGAGCGTGGGAGCAGGTGGGACGCTTCGGCCTGCAGTCGACATGTCACTTCTGGAAGCACGAATGTCAAAGGATGTCCCCATTCGTGGAATTCTGCTGACGTGCGACCGTCGATAGAAAGTTGCTTGTAACGGTTGTCTCCGGCTAAAGTGTGCGTTGGGAAAAACTACAAGAGTTACATGTGGTCACAAGCTTTGTGAGACGAACGTCATTGAGTTATACATTTTGTTCTCTTCCATTCTGAACAGGAAAAGAGTTCTTAATTTCTGTTTAAGTGCTTTTCTTTCAACATGACTTCATATTGCTGTATATATTGCACACTCTTATACAAGGTAATTTTTTTTAGTTTATACTATTTTGATTTGAGGTAGCATTTCCTTATTATGATTAAAAAGAAAACTTTTTTTCATAAGGCAGTTAACAGCTCATTTGAAAATTGTGTTAGATAACACAGTGCTCCCTTCCCTTCGGTTTTCTTTTATTTGGTGATTTTTGATGTACCTCAGTCGGTACAAACGGAACCATTATAGCATCACTTTGTTGTCATCTGTCTGTCTGTCTGTCCGACTGCTAGAAACCCTTTTCCTCAGAAACGAAATTTACGTATCTAGCTGAAATTTGTTTCACATACTAAGGTCTACGGTCCCTTGGCAGTGTAAGAAATTGAAGCTTGTAAGTCAATGCAGTCAAAAGATATGGCTGTTTATGTTCTGTATTCTGATACTCGCAAACTCGCTCTTGAAAACCTGTAAAGTACTTCCCATTGACCTGTAATCATGAAATTTGGCAAAATGCGATATTTGACAGCACAAGTAAAGGAAAAATTCCGAAAAGCGTTGATATGTAATTATATCATACGAAAAAATTAATTTCTTTTATCCGACTTCAAACTCGAAATTAAAATGTTCTCGAAGGTCTTAGAATTCCCGGGACCGACATCATGTTAGCATCAATGTCAATAACAGGCAAAAATCGCCGAGATTCTCAACTCCCGTGATGGATGAACTCTCCGTATGCACAGTCAAGTCCTACTCGCAGCTGGCCAGTCTTCTTAATACTATGTGCCTCAGTCACGATCATTCCTTCATATTACCATACTATGGATACTTACTGTGCTTTGACGGAGATTTCAAGATCTTTTTATCACCTTTTTCTATCATATCACCGAAGCATATATTTTTTTACGTTAATCAATCATGACAGCTGTGAGGGACTTCCGGTGTTGTATAAGCGCTGTTTCATGAAAATTTTGAGCTCCTGTATACTAGACAACATAACATTCTTCAGCAGAAATAACAGTTAATTTGTTTTCCTGCATCATACTATTTAAGCATGTGTAACTACACTCCTGGAAATGGAAAAAAGAACACATTGACACCGGTGTGTCAGACCCACCATACTTGCTCCGGACACTGCGAGAGGGCTGTACAAGCAATGATCACACGCACGGCACAGCGGACACACCAGGAACCGCGGTGTTGGCCGTCGAATGGCGCTAGCTGCGCAGCATTTGTGCACCGCCGTCGTCAGTGTCAGGCAGTTTGCCGTGGCATACGGAGCTCCATCGCAGTCTTTAACACTGGTAGCATGCCGCGACAGCGTGGACGTGAACCGTATGTGCAGTTGACGGACTTTGAGCGAGGGCGTATAGTGGGCATGCGGGAGGCCGGGTGGACGTACCGCCGGATTGCTCAACACGTGGGGCGTGAGGTCTCCACAGTACATCGATGTTGTCGCCAGTGGTCGGCGGAAGGTGCACGTGCCCGTCGACCTGGGACCGGACCGCAGCGACGCACGGATGCACGCCAAGACCGTAGGATCCTACGCAGTGCCGTAGGGGACCGCACCGCCACTTCCCAGCAAATTAGGGACACTGTTGCTCCTGGGGTATCGGGTATCGGCGAGGACCATTCGCAACCGTCTCCATGAAGCTGGGCTACGGTCCCGCACACCGTTAGGCCGTCTTCCGTTCACGCCCCAACATCGTGCAGCCCGCCTCCAGTGGTGTCGCGACAGGCGTGAATGGAGGGACGAATGGAGACGTGTCGTCTTCAGCGATGAGAGTCGCTTCTGCCTTGGTGCCAATGATGGTCGTATGCGTGTTTGGCGCCGTGCAGGTGAGCGCCACAATCAGGACTGCATACGACCGAGGCCCACAGGGCCAACACCCGGCATCATGGTGTGGGGAGCGATCTCCTACACTGGCCGTACACCACTGGTGATCGTCGAGGGGACACTGAATAGTGCACGGTACATCCAAACCGTCATCGAACCCATCGTTCTACCATTCCTAGACCGGCAAGGGAACTTGCTGTTCCAGCAGGACAATGCACGTCCGCATGTATCCCGTGCCACCCAACGTGCTCTAGAAGGTGTAAGTCAACTATCCTGGCCAGCAAGATCTCCGGATCTGTCCCCCATTGAGCATGTTTGGGACTGCATGAAGCGTCGTCTCACGCGGTCTGCACGTCCAGCACGAACGCTGGTCCAACTGAGGCGCCAGTTGGAAATGGCATGGCAAGCCGTTCCACAGGACTACATCCAGCATCTCTACGATCGTCTCCATGGGAGAATAGCAGCCTGAATTGCTGCGAAAGGTGGATATACACTGTACTAGTGCCGACATTGTGCATGCTCTGTTGCCTGGGTCTATGTGCCTGTGGTTCTGTCAGTGTGATCATGTGATGTATCTGACCCCAGGAATGTGTCAATAAAGTTTCCCCTTCCTGGGACAATGAATTCACGGTGTTCTTATTTCAATTTCCAGGAGTGTATTTCGGTGGAATTGCAGTGAGTGGTGGGCCACATAATAGTACCTTCATAGCTGTTGTCTTTTATTCTGATGATTAGTGATAATTGTAATTGCTGATGTCACTCATTTCATCGTCAGTTTGCTTTGTTTTGCTTTCTTATCATTAAAAAAACTAATATCTCTCGTCCTGTATGAAAGGGGAACATTATAGTAATGTTTTTAATGATTGGAGTTGGTGAAACGTATTAATTTCATATCGAACGTATGTTGTTCTTCCTGACGCGTAGGATCTTTGAACCGAGCATTGGATATTTCATCTGTGAACATAGTGTAATATTTAGCAGAAATTTCCTCTCCTGAGTTTTGGATTTCTATGTATAGTCTACGGCTTTCCTGAGCTGCCTACCATAAACGTTTGTTTTTTGGGTTTGCGCTCAAAGTTTCTTTTGGCTGCCATGAAATGGATTTCACATGAAAACATCTACCCAATCAAATTATGGACTTTTGTTTGACTGTGAGTCGAGTTATTTTTTGACGTCAGACCCGCCGAGGAAGGAAAATGTGCTCTCCCAGCATATGAGCGCAAACACACTCACTTACGGCTGAAAAGGAAAAGTGGATATGCTCCTTGCTGAACGTCGATGGTTCTGGAATTCTCTTGAGGATACGCAGAATGCAGCTACCTTCAGCAAATGGTAAACTAAACAACTTTTACCAGTGATTTGCAGTATATTATTGGTTCTTTGATGATATTATTTACGACTGAGAAGTATTAATTACTCACTGTACTCGCTACCAATCTCAAATTAGTAAAATATCTTGCTAGAAAGGTACCGTATTTAAAGATCCTCGATGACACTGATTCAGTCATTTACTTATTTTTCCCTGACAGTCGTACAGGCAGATAATGTAGACTGTAGTATTTCACATCCTTGTGTCACTTCACGGTGAAGATGAGAGTTGCGTTGTTTCTTGTTACCTCTGCTACAGCTTGTTTCGGGTTCCGTGGCCCGTTGTGACATTCAAACTACGCAGGAGAATGATTGGTTGCAATAGCGGGTGTTCTACCATACGTGGTATAGAACAGTTTTTTTACATCTTAAACTTTTATTCAGCCTTGTTTCTAGTGCTGAAGGCAGTTAAATATTGATGACCAGTCACAAAGTACACAGAACCGGCAACATCAGATCACCAAAATAACATAACCTTGCTTTACTCGCATGTATATTACAGACCAAACTGTATAAACCTGAACAGTAAATGTATCACTTCTGCCGTTTGTAAAGACCTTAATACACCTGTATAGCGTACCACGACCAATACCTATGCTTGCCGTCCCCCTCCCCACTGCCATAAGCTTTATGTCGTTATAGATTTCACTGTGGAATAGTGTTGCAACTGAGACTTTACCATGTTCTGAGTTTCAAAGTTGTTATCATTTTAATGACATTATATTCCTGTCGTTAACGATTAAATAATGTATAGCGTACCACGACCAATACCTATGCTTGCCGCCCCCCTCCCCACTGTCATAAGCTTTATGTCGTTATAGATTTCACTGTGGAATCGTGTTGCAACTGAGACTTTACCATGTTCTGAGTTTCAAAGTTGTTATCATTTTAATGACATTATATTCCTGTCGTTAACGATTAAATAAGTGCTGGCTACCTCTTCGCGGGCAGCTGTTCAAGACTTTTAAATGACTCGCTTCTTAAATTTAGTGACTTGGCTTCCCTGTATTTCAGGAACCGCTGTAGCCATTGACATGAAACTTTTACAGGACGTTAAACTATATGTTCTGTGTCTACTGAGCTATAATAATTGCATTTCAGCCACTGCTTTTGGAAATACAATTTTTCAATTACACAGTTAAAATTTTGTGTACTTTTTTGTATGTTATCCTAAATAATTTTAATTATACATAACATTATGTTCTGCTTTTAGTTCAGTAGGCTCAGAAGAGTACTCGTGGTCTAGGGGTAGCGTCTTTGATTCATAATCAAAACGTCTTCGGTCCCCGGTTCGATCCCTGTCACTGCCTAAATTTTGATAAATAATCAGCATTGGCGGCCGAAGACTTCCGGCATAAGGAGGAGGAGCGGATAGAGGTTCAGGGCACTCTCTTGTCCTAGGGGTGGGAAATTGCCCCTAAAGGCGGAAGAATCAGCAATGATCAACGACATGAGGATGCAGAAGGCAATGGAAACCCCTGCATTAAAGACACGTAACGTGTATCCACAGGAAATGTGGCCTTTAATTGAAGAAGTGTCATGATGATCTCTCCATTGGCAAAAGATTCCGGAATAGTCCCCCATTCGGATCTCCGGGAGGGGACTGCCAAGGGGGAGGTTACCATGAGAAAAAGATTGAATAATCTACGAAAGGATAACGTTCCACGAGTCGGGGCGTGGAATGTCAGAAGCTTGAATGTGGTAGGGAAACTAGAAAATCTGAAAAGGGAAATGCAATCTACATATAGTAGGGGTCAGTGAAGTGAAGTGGAAGGAAGACAAGGATTTCTGGTCAGATGAGTATCGGGTAATATCAACAACAGCAGAAAATGGTATAACAGGTGTAGGATTCGTTATGAATAAGAAGGTAGGGCAGAGGGTGTGTTACTGTGAACAGTTCAGTGATTGGGTTGTTCTAATCAAAATCGACAGCAGACCAACACCGACAACGATAGATCAGGTATACATGCCGACGTCGCAAGCTGAAGATGAACAGATAGAGAAAGTGTATGAGGATATTGAAAGGGTAATGCAGTATGTAAAGGGGGACGAGAATCTAATAGTCATGGGCGACTGGAATGCAGTTGTAGGGGAAGGAGTAGAAGAAAAGGTTACAGGAGAATATGGGGTTGGGACAAGGAATGAAAGAGGAGAAAGACTAATTGAGTTCTGTAACAAGTTTCAGCTAGTAATAGCGAATACCCTGTTCAAGAATCACAAGAGGAGGAGGTATACTTGGAAAAGGCCGGGAGATACGGGAAGATTTCCGTTAGATTACATCGTGGTCAGACAGAGATTCCGAAATCAGATACTGGATTGTAAGGCGTACCCAGGAGCAGATATAGACTCAGATCACTATATAGTAGTGATGAAGAGTAGGCTGAAGTGCAAGACATTAGTCAGGAAGAATCAATACGCAAAGAAGTGGGATACGGAAGTACTAAGGAATGACGAGATACGTTTGAAGTTCTCTAACGCTATAGATACAGCAATAAGGAATAGCGCAGTAGGCAGCACAGTTGAAGAGGAATGGACATCTCTAAAAAGGGCCATCACAGAAGTTGGGAAGGAAAACATAGGTACAAAGAAGGTAGCTGCGAAGAAACCATGGGTAACAGAAGAAATACTTCAGTTGATTGATGAAAGGAGGAAGTACAAACATGTTCCGGGAAAATCAGGAATACAGAAATACAAGTCGCTGAGGAATGAAATAAATAGGAAGTGCAGGGAAGCTAAGACGAGATGGCTGCAGGAAAAATGTGAAGACGTCGAAAAAGATATGATTGTCGGCAGGATAGACTCAGCATACAGGAAAGTCAAAACAACCTTTGGTGACATTAAAAGCAACGGTGGTAACATTAAGAGTGCAACGGGAATTCCACTGTTAAATGCAGAGGAGAGAGCAGATAGGTGGAAAGAATACATTGAAAGCCTCTATGAGGGTGAAGATTTGTCTGATGTGATAGAAGAAGAAACAGCAGTCGATTTAGAAGAGATGGGGGATCCAGTATAAGAATCGGATTTTAAAAGAGCTTTGGAGGACTTGCGGTCAAATAAGGCAGAAGGGATAGATAACATTCCATCAGAATTTCTAAAATCATTTGGGGAAGTGGCAACGAATCGACTATTCACGCTGTGTGTAGAATGTATGACTGGCGACATATCATCTGATTTTCGGAAAGCATCATCCACACAATTCCGAAGACGGCAAGAGGTGACAAGTGAGAGAATTACCGCACAATCAGCTAAACAACTGATGCATCCAAGTTGCTGACAAGAATAATATACAGAAGAATGGAAAAGAAAATTGAGAATGCTCTAGATGATAATCAGTTTGGCTTTAGAAAAGGTAAAGGCACGAGAGAGGCAATTCTGACGTTGCGGCTAATAATGGAAGCAAGACTAAAGAAAAATCAAGACACGTTCCTAGGATCTGTTGGTCTGGAAAAAGCGTTCGACAATGTAAAATAGTGCAAGATGTGAAATTCTGAGAAAAGTAAGGGTACGCTGTAGGGAGAGACTGGTCATATACAATACGTACAAGAGCCAAGAGGGAATAATAAGAGTGGACGACAAAGAACGAAGTGCTCGTATTAAGAAGGGTGTAAGACAACGATGTAGCCTTTCGCCCCTACTCTTCAATCTTCTGTACATCGAGGAAGCAATGATGGAAATAAAAGAAAGGTTCAGGAGTGGAATTAAAATACAAGGTGAAAGGATATCAATGATATGATTCGCTGATGACATTGCTATCCTGAGTGAAAGTGAAGAAGAATTAAATGATCTGCTGAACGGAATGAACAGTCTACTGAGTACACAGTATGGTTTGAGAGTAAATCAGAGAAAGACGAAGGTAATGAGAAGTAGTAGAAATGAGAACAGCGAGAAACTTAACATCAGGATTGATGGTCACGAAGTCAATAAAGTTAAGGAATTCTGCTACCTAGGCAATAAAATAACCAATGACGGACGGAGCAAGGAGGACATCAAAAGCAGACTCGCTATGGCAAAAAAGGCATTTCTGGCCAAGAGAAGTCTACTAATATCAAATACCGGCCTTAATTTGAGGAAGAAATTTCTGAGGATGTACGTCTGGAGTACAGCATTGTATGGTAGTGAAACATGGACTGTGGGAAAACCGGAACAGAAGAGAATCTAAGCATTTGAGATGTGGTTGAATGTTGAAAATTAGGTGGACTGATAAGGTAAGGAATGAGGAGGTTCTACGCAGAATCGGAGAGGAAAGGAATATGTGGAAAACACTGATAAGGAGAAGGGACAGGATGATAGGACATCTGCTAAGACATGGGGAATAACTTCCATGGTACTAGATGGAGCTGTAAAGGGCAAAAACTGTAGAGGAAGACAGAGATCGGAATACGTCAAGCAAATAATTGAGGAAGTAGGTTGCAAGTGCTACTCTGAGATGAAGAGGTTAGCACAGGAAAGGAATTCGTGGCGGGCCGCATTAAACCAGTCAGTAGACTGATGACAAAGAAAAAGACTCAGAATATGTATGCTATTGCTCCTTGAAAATTCGAATACTCTACTCGAAGTGGTTTCTGAGATTTAGGGAAAAATGCAACAGTAAATGTAAATTCTTAGGAACGGCTTTTAAAGTTTCAAAAGACTGTAACTCAATATATGCATTTTTTTTCATTTTTGGTCACTCAGAAGCACCCTGCACAAAACTGTATATCATCCTCTTCATCTTTTTCCAAGTTTTCTTCTTCTTTCTGTACTCCTTAGTGGCCTTAGTGGCTGCGTACTCTGCTTTATCAATGCGAACCTTGTCCATCCGTTCAAGTTCGCTGATGCAGTTTGCTCCAGGTTAAATTCCCATGTGCTGTAGCACTTTCGCCCTACCAATGTTGCCATCATTAAAAGCAATAACAGCATCACTGACCCCGCAGTTAAGTCTCTTCATTCCAACATAAACATTTTTTGGTAAGCGAATCCATATAAGATTATTGAAAGACTCATTGGGATTTTGAGCCTGATCATGCAGACACTTATTCAGTAATTCAGGATTTGCCAGGTCTCTGTAAATAGGTTTTATGACTTCAATGACTGCTGCTGGGATGGAATGTTTATGGCTGTATGAACTGTGTGAGTACCGGGCATTGCGGTAATTGCATCATGAATCAGGTCCAGCAGGGCAAAGGTGGTGTACTGGTTTTTCATCAGTTGACATTCTGTGGAAAAAGGTAGCCCATACTGCATGCTTCATTTTCAACAAATCCTCAGTATTATTTCTAATGGCCATCGCACAATACTGCTGTAGTTCATCAATCATTTTGTCTGTCAGCCTGCCCCTTATAGTTTTACCATCAGAAAATTTCTTGCCTCTCAAACTTTGTTTCAACTTCTTCAAACTGGTGCCCATCCTCTTCTGGACATGACCAACACGTTCTAGTTTTGTGATAATCTTCCCACAATATGGCTGAGCGGCTACTACACTGTTATATGCTTTTGAGTCTCCATCAACCGGTGTAGATTATATTTAAAAAAATAAAGTACTTCCCATGTGAGTTTATATCTGACCCAGTATGTATCACGAATACATTTCGCCATCTCGACATGTAAGGAGGAAAAGTTCTTGTTGATAGCATCATATCATTTCCTTTTCTTATTTCAGGGCAATTTTTTTTAATGTTCTATACAACATTTATGTGTGGACCATCCGCGTACATTGTGAACACTGAGGGATTTTCTTACTAATACGCAGCAGTATGTATTAATATGTCTCGTGTACTTTCTCATTTGTGGTCTATTAGCACTTTGCACTTTGCTTGCGAGGTAAGCTTTGTTTCGTTTTATACCATTTACCTTATTTCCCCACATGACGGGGAACTAAAATTGTATTTCCCTTCCTATCATCGATGGGCTCCAGTAGTACTCTTGAAGCGACTGATGAATGTGTGATATATGTACATAAACGTACAGGGTTGTCATTAGAAACTCCCTTCTAAAATAAAAACAGGATGAACAGCTGAAATTCGGAGCAGTAAGGTTTAGGAGAGGGAAAAAATCCTTTGGGACTGTGTTACCAACATGGCGGCCATTTTTACAGCTGTTATCTTGAAAGCGACTCATATCTTTCAAACCGAAAGGTGGTCATTGAAGTATCATACAGAAAATTACACCCCAAAAGCAATGATATCTATCATTCGAATGTAGCTTTCACGTCACCTACAAGGAAGTATCATGAGTCACAACTCGAGAATGAATAAAGTTACGCTCAAATGAATGAAAATCACCATTGTTTGCTTTGCGTAAATTTCTATTTGATACCTTGCATGATGTCCAATTGACTTGAAAGTTATTTGCATCCAATGTTTTGCTTCCGAAATGGCCACTGTGTTTGACATAACAACCTTATAAGTATTCCACCTCTCTCATCTCATAATGATTGACATTAACATTCTGTTTACCCTACTTTTTATGTTTTTTTTTTAATTTTTCTGCGGTGGTTCTACACTCATGGACCTCCCTGTAATTTCAGCAAGAGGAAATTTTTTGGAAATTTGTGGTAAGGGACCAAACTGCTGAGGTCATCGGTCCCTAAGCTTACCCACTACTTAATCTAACTTAAACTAACTTACGCTAAGGACAACACACACACACACACACACACACACACACACACACACACACACACACACACACCCATGCCCGAAGGAGAACTCGAACCTCCGACGGGGGGGAGCCGCGTGGACCCCGACAATGCGCCTCAAACCACGCGGCTACCACGCGCGGCTCAGCAGGAGGAGGTTAAGTTCATAATCAACATGGAAATCGTCAGCAGCAGGCAGCAAATTCGGGGCATCTGACATTTAATATATAGCTGTGATGCAAAAACAGGCAGCTAGAGTTGCAACTAAAGCGGATGTTTGTTTAGTCGATGACCGATTTCGAGTGACGTTCATTGTCAAACCTGCTAATGTTTGCCAGGTAAAATATCCGTCAAAATAACAGTAAACAAAGTGCATACAAATGCTTATGGTCCCAGCAAGAGTTCATACTGCATCTCTCGCTGTCTCTTTTTGCACCACAAAGTAAAATTTAGTTGCTGTCCCAGTAACCCAAGGCGCTGGAGTTATGCTAATATGTAGTTATTCGTTGCAGGTGAAGATTAGGATTTTTTGTACCACAAAAATAGAAACGAATGCTGCCCATTGCACGCTTCCAGAGAGTCCCACAAAGTGGTACTCAGGTCCAAATCCGCTATCACCAGAACATGAGTCCCGTGAAGTACAGCTTCGAGGAACTTCGTTCAGGAACTGAACAATGAAATCAGCAATTTATAGTCTATGATTAACTGAAATTCGTTGCTACATAAATATACATGGTATTTTTTGAGGCCACGAATAACGAGCAGTGCTTCCTTCTCTATCCACGAGTAGTTAATTTGTGCCGCTGATAATGTTTTGGAGGCGTACGCGTCGCTATTTTGTGCAACAGTACCATTCCCAGTCAGAGATTTGATGGACGTAATGGTTGTGAGCGTCGATACCTTTTTAACTTTCTAAAACCCTGCTGACTGGTTTAACGGGTGAGCTTTCCCGTGTGTGGTACAAATATGCAACAGAATGTTACCCTGACCAGGAAAGATTTTAATTCTTTCAAAATTTTGGCTGCAGGTACTTATGTATTGGTTCAATAAGTGTAACCATTGATTGTATCCCAATAGAACTTGGATGTTGTTTAATATGTCCGTGCACCATTCATCATCCGGTGCTAAACATACTAATGCCTGATACTTCCTGGCAGATTTAACACTGTGTGGTAGAACAGGCCTTGAACGTGGGACCTTCACCTTTCGTGGGCAAGTGCTCTTCCGACTGTACTATCCAAGCGCGACTCACTACCTGCCCTCGCAGCTTTAATTCCGCCAGCACTTCATCTTCTACCTTCCATGCTTCACCGAAGTGTTCGTGCATATGCTGTAGGACTAGCATTCCTGGGAGAAAGGACATTGCGGAGACGTGGCTTAGCCACAACCAGGAAGTTTCAAATCGGTGCATACTCCACTGAAAAATTAATGTTCATTCTGTATACTATACATCTCGGATAAGAAATTCAGCCTGCGATACTATATACAGGCCTGACATTTATCGGCTGCGTCCTTGTAATCCGACTGACTGACCCGCTTTTTATGGCAGTGGTTAAACTGAAGGCGAGCAGGTACTGTACGATTTTGGTTCTTATAGTAATCGGAGAGCAAACAGAAGATTATTTTTTTTTTACTACTACGCTCTGCGAGAATCTGCAGCGTTTGTACTACCTCATATAATTCATTAGTAGGAGGTAGCAGAATACTCTTTGAAGAATAGCGTTCTCGGCATCATTTGTGTCACAGTATAGCAGAAAACGACTGGTGGTGGAATTCCCAACTCACCTCCGACTCGTCGAAAGTTGTATTTTACAATTGAATGGTGGTCACTGCAACTCTGTAACATGAATTCGGCTGTAATCACGTGACTAAAAGCCCAAAGGAGCGTTCAGACGTGCAGTCAGGGTCTTTGAGGTTAATGGGTTGTATAGGTGATCGAGAAGCCACGGCTCTTGAGTCAGCACGCGTTGGATTTAAAGAACTTATTGTGGTCCCGATTTGAATTTCTACGTATTTAGAAATATTAATGTGGCTTTCGGTGACTACTACTTCGACTTCCTCTACTCTCTCTCTCTCTCTCTCTCTCTCTCTCTCTCTCTCTCTCTCTGTGTGTGTGTGCGTGTGTGTGTGTGTGTGTGTGTTGGTTGCTTATACTTAGATGAACTCATCAGATATTTGTCTTGATAGTATCTGGTGATCAATGAACTTTAATTTTCATAGAGACTATTAGTTTTTGCACTGAGAAACGTTGAGAGTTTGAAGCTGATTTTAGAGAGTGAATTCTTTACTGTAAGAGCTTTATTCGAACTTGGTACTGCGTTTGAATGTACTGCACACACTACATAACAACATTTGTACTGCTCAATTAATTACTGTTAAACTGATTTACGAAACTTCTTGTAAGTCTTTATGCGGTCACTATTCGCAGATTTGTGCGGTGCTTCTCGAGTAAACATTTGGTTTGAACTTTAAACATTTTAGTTTAGCACACATAACTGTTTCATTTATAGTTGCTATATTTTCAGCAACTGTAGTATATAGTTCAGAGTAAAATTTAGCTATCAGTTGCAAAGATATTTTTATTTCGCTTCACCGGTTTCAACAAATTAATGTGTTAGCTTGAGAAGCCTACGAAATTAGGGATATTATAAAGCATTAGACCTCGGCCATACGTTTATGTAAAGTATAAGAAGTGTATTACAGAAACTTAATTAGTATTGGTTTAGAGCATTCAACATCTTTTTCACGGAAACATAATGCTATGACACGTCTAAAACGATACATATTGTGTGTGATTATTGTAAACACAGATTGACAGACGGATAATTTACAGAATATAGATCAGATCTAAGTACATGTCAAGTTGCTGTGTCTGCAGCAAGGAACGTATATAAAGGCACATAAAAAGTATAGCTGAGTTATATAAGCACGTTATATATAGCATATTTGAAAAACATGGCACATTGGTCTAATGTCTAAAAGGAGTGGGCTAATTTCCACATTTTATAAGGTATGCTATAGAATCAAAACAGTGTCTGTTTTTCAATGCAAGATAATAACACAACTTACCTTTTGAATTTAGGTAGGAATGTTTACATATTTCAAATTCTTATAAAAAGTTCATTTTGTAGTCGTTGTCAACTTTGTGCAAAATTTCCACGACAAGGAAGGGTGGAGGAGGAAGAGCGTGTTCCTCGATTTTGGGATGTCCTACAAAAGTTGAACTATATGAATTCTCACCGTCTTCGTTTAGCAAGTTCTCACAAAAGCGGGTGTTGAATGCCCTCTCTGTCAGTCCTATATAAAAATTCCGACATTTTTGGATTTCATGTACCCCAGATTTGAGAAATGTATCAGTTGTTGGTTTTACATTATGTATAGTGTCACCTAGAGATGCGATTGTAGTGTATTTCTTAACAGTGGGTCCATTTTCATTGAGTGTAGAGGAATTTATTTTCTTGTTGGTATTATTTTTATATTAACCATTTGTTCCAATTTAAATTATCTTATATGAATTTTCATTTCGCTAACTTGTCTCTCTCTCTGCAATAGAAGGCACGGTGCGTAATAATTTGGTGAAAACCTGGGATTAAAAATAAGTTTGCACGACCACCTCTTACTGGCTTCAAGCGAGCCAAACTATACAGTTTCAGGTCGGTCACTGCCGTAACAATCTACCAGGTGGCATCGTATTTGCAAGTGCTCATCCCTGGATATGGGGCACAGTATCAGGTTTGCTTAAAAACAGTAAGCTGTCAGTGCCTTACTCTGTCTCTTCAAAACTCCACAGGAGCTCACCTGCACACCTTAGAGTACTAACGTTACTGGGGAATGGAAATGAGTGTATGGCCTTGTTGGCCGCGAGGCCCCATGCGGGGAAGTTAGGTCGCCGAGTGGAAGTCTTATTCCAATCGACGCCACGCTGGGCGACTTGCGTGCCGGTGATGAGGATGAAATGACGATGAGGACAACACAACACCCAGTCCAGAAGCGGAGAAAATCTCCAACCTGGCCGGGAATCGAAACTGGGACCACTTGGATGGGAGGCAAGCACGTTACCACCCAACTAAGTAGGCGGACACGTTACTGGGAGAAAGGATGGACCGAGACTGGTTCACCTGCAGATACGGCGGTTGTTTCTGGAATAAATATTTCACTCTACAACGGAGTATATACGATAACTGAGAAGGGAGGAGTCGTATGACAGTACAGTACTTAAGACATCTGAACAGAAATTTGGCAGGATCATAGTTGTATGTGCTTCTTCTACATTACCGAAGGTAAATACTGAGATGGTTCTTCTGTAAACGAAGCTCTCGACTTCCTTCCCCAGTCAGGGCTTGTGCTCAGACTTTTCTAAAGATCTCATCATAGGCAGGCCATACTCGCTTCTATCTTTGCATACACGGTAAGGAAACTGAGTCAGTATAATTGTCAAATGGACATCTGCTCAAAGCCGGCACTTCGCAGCCAGCTCGGTTTCGATACTGTGAAAGATGTCTGCTGCTACGCGAAACACCTTTCATGTTGCGTATTCGCAAGCGCGACGATAGCCACTTGTCCGATTGAAAGATCTATAGTCATATATAAAGGCACATAAAAAGTATAGCTGAGTTATATAAGCACGTTATATATAGCATATTTGAAAAACATGGCACATTGGTCTAATGTCTAAAAGGAGTGGGCTAATTTCCACATTTTATAAGGTATGCTATAGAATCAAAACAGTGTCTGTTTTTCAATGCAAGATAATAACACAACTTATCTTTTGAATTTAGGTAGGAATGTTTACATACTTCAAATTCTTATAAAAAGTTCATTTTGTCTTCAGGCATAGAACAACTCTGAGTGGTCATTATAAGTTCCGCCTTGACGGGTTGTTTAGTTTTTGACACGAGACAACTGGTAGGGAAAGTAGGCGGCGGTATTAGTTTTCACCCTCGGGGCTGACACACAAGGACACTGTCTTCTTTACACTAGTAATATAGACGCTTTGTCTTTTGGTAGTAAAACAGGCACAATCATCTGACTTTTCTCTGGATTATGGTGAGATTGTTGTTGCCTTTGCACATTTGCTTTGCGCTTACATTACGTGGCTTTTCTGATAATGGAGCTTTAGAAATCTATCCGAGATGCATTTTGCAGTCGTGTTTAACGTGGCAAAAGTTAGGTCTTTGCTGACTCGTTCAGCTTCTTTAGAACACGTGGGAATCAGTCTCCTACAATCATCCAAAGTTTGAAGTGGCTTATCTCATTGCTCTTCCACTCGTAAAATAGTGTTTCAGGCATTCGTGTTCTTTTTATTTTATCCGGTGGTAACGCAGAGGATTATACTTGGATATCAAATACACTGAGGGGACAAAAGTCGTGATACAGCGAGATGTACATCTACAGATGACGATGGAATCGCGTAAACAAGGTATAAAAGGGCAGTGCATTGGTGGAGCTGTCATTTGTACTCAGGCGATTCACGCGGAAAGGTTTCCGACGTGATTATGGACGCACGACGGGGATCAACAGACTTTGAACGCGGAATAGTAGTTGGAGCTAGACGCATGGGACATTCCATTTCGGAAATCGTTGAGGAATTCAGTATTCCGAGATCCACAGCGTCAACAGTGTGCCGAGAACACCATATTTCAGGCATTACCTCTCACTACGGACAACGCACTGCCGACGGCCTTCGCTTAACGGCCGAGAACAGTGGCGTTTGAGCAGAGCTGCCAGTGAGAACAGACGAGTAACACTGCTGGGAAATAATCGCAAAAATCAATGTGAAATGTACGAGGAACGTATCGGTTAGGGCAGTGCGGTCAATTTGGCGTTAATGGACTATGGCAGCAGACGAACGACGCGAGTGCCTTTGCTAACAGCACGACATCGCCTGCAACGCCGGTAATAGGCTCATGACCACATCGGTCGGACCCAAATTGTCCATATTTCACTTGGTAAGAGCTGATGCTATGAGGTTCGAGTGTGGTGCACATCCCACTAAGCCACGGACCCAAGTTGTCAACAAGGCACAGTGCAAGGTGGTGGTGGCTCCATGTGCTGTCGGCTGTGTTTACATGCAATGGACTGGACCGTCTGGTCCACTGGACCGATCATTGAGTATAAATGGTTACATTCGGCTACTTGGAGACCGTATACGCATCGTAAACAGCAGCTCTCCTGTCATCATTGTGGTACTTCGGGAATTACCAATACATTTGTTGATTTTGTTCCGTTAAGAGTTACGTGTTGAGTTCTACCCGCAAGGAAATTCTAAATCCAGTCGCAAATCTGCTCCAGTACTCGATAAAATCGTATTTTTTTCACTAAACGGCAGTGCGGGACGGTATTAAATGCCTTCCTGAAGTCAAGGAACACGGCATCAACCTGAGAGCCGTTGTTTACACTGCTAATGGTATCCTGGATGAAAATAACGTGCTAAGCCTCGCAAGATCTCTATTTGACTCAACCCATTTCCCAGAACTCCTGAAGACAGGAGTTCACTGTGGATATTGTATCACAGACATCCGCCCAAAGATGTAAACAACCATGTGTGAGCAGCGCCTATTAGACGGAGGGGTTCCGACTGCCTATCAGTTCCAGTCACTCCACCGGGAGAAAGGTACACGGCTCGGGTTGTCTGTAGTTCAAACATGCCTAGACGGTCAATACTGCGGTTCGATCGCATCCGCATTGTTACTTTGTGGCAGGAGGGGCTCTCAACAAAGGAAGTGTACAGGCGTTTCGGAGTGAGCCAAAGCGATGTTGTTCGGACATGGAGATAGAGAGAGACAGGAACTGTCGATGACATGACTCGCTCAGGCCGCCCAAGGGGTACTAGTGCATAGGATGACCGCTACCTACGGATTATGGCTCGGAGGAGCCCTGACAGCAACGCCACCATGTTGAATAACGATTTTTGTGCAGTCACAGGACGTCGTGTTACGACTCAAACTGTACGTAATAAACTGCATGATGCAGAACTTCTCTTCCGACGTCCATGGCGACGTCCAACTTTGCAACCACGACACCATGCAGCGCGGTACAGATGGGCCCAACAACATGCCGAATGGACCGTTCTGGATTGGCATCACGTTCTCTTCAACGATGAAGGTCGCATAAGCCTTGAACCAGACAATCGTTGGAGACGTGTTTGGAGGCAACCTGGTCAGGCTGAACGCCTTAGCGAGTGCAGCAAGGTGGTGGTTCCCTGCTGTTTTGAGGTGGCGTTATGTGCGGCCGACGTACGCCACTGGTGGTCATCGCCATAACGGCTGTACGGTACGTCAATGCCATTCTCCGACCGATAGTTCAACCATATCGGCAGCATATATGGACGACAATTCGCGCCCCATCGTGCACATCTTGTGAATGATTTCCTTCGGGATAACGACATCGCTCGACTAGAGGCGCCAGCATGTTCTCCAGACATGAACCCTATCGAACAAGCCGCCCGGGATGGATTGAAATGGGTTGTTTATGGACGACGTGACCCACCAACCACTCTGAGGGATCTACGCCGAATCGCCGTTGAGGAGTCGTACAATCTGGACCAACAGTGCCTTGATAAACTTGTGGATAGTATGTCACGACGGATATAGGCATGCATCAATGCAAGAGGACGTGCTACTGGGTATTAGAGGTACCGGTGTGTACAGCAGTCTGGACCACCACCTCTGAAGGTCTCGCTGTATGGTGGTGCAACATGCAATGTGTGATTTTCATGAGCAATAAAAAGGGTGGAAATGATGTTTATGTTGATCTCTATTCCAACTTTCTGTACAAGTTCCGGAACTCTCGGAATCGAGGTGATGTAAAACTTTTTTTGGTGTGTGTATGTTGATTTTTATAACGGAAAGTTTCGTTCGCCAGGAACATCATAGTTCTTGAGCATAGAAGATATTCCATAATTCTACAAAAGTTTGACGTCAACGATATGTCCTATAATTGTGTACATCTGTCCTAGAGTTTTTCTTGGAAACGGAAATGACCTGCGCTTTTTTCAGTCACTAACTATGCTTCCTTCCTCCAGCGATATACGATAAACTGTTGCTAGAAGGGGAGCGAGTTCTTTCCATATTGCTTGTAGAATCTTGTAAGTATCTCACCTGGTCCTGATGGCTTTCCACTACTAAGGCATTTTCGTTGCTTTTCTGTTCCACGATCGGTTATCTCAATATATTCTGTTTTGACGTTCGTGCTGTTGTTGTGGTCTTCAGTCCTGAGACTGGTTTGATACAGTTCTCCAAGCTACTCTATCCTGTCCAAGCTTCTTCACCTCCCAGTACGTACTGCAACCTACATCCTTCTGAATCTGCTTAGTGTATTCATCTCTTGGTCTCCCTCTACGATTTTTACCCTCCACGCTGCCCTCCAATACTAAATTTGTGATCTCTTGATGCCTCAGAACATGTCCTACCAACCGATCCCTTCTTCGAGTCAAGTTGTGCCACAAACGTCTCTTCTCCCCAATCCTATTCAATACCTCCTCATTAGTTATGTGATCTACCCGTATAATCTTCAGCATTCTTCTGTAGCACCACATTTCGAAAGCTTCTATTCGCTTCTTGTCCAAACTAGTTATTGTCCACGTTTCACTTCCATACATGGCTAAACTCCATACAAATACTTTCAGAAACGACTTCCTGACACTTAAATCTATACTCCAAGTTAACAAATTTCTCTTCTTCAGAAACGCTTTCCTTGTTATTGCCAGTCTACATTTTATATCTTCTCTACTTCGACGATCATCAGTTATTTTGCTCCACAAATAGCAAAACTCCTTTACTACTTTAAGTGTCTCATTTCCTAATCTAAGTCCCTCAGCACCACCTGACTTAATTCGACTACATTCCATTATCCTCGTTTTGCTTTTGTTGATGTTCATCTTATATCCTCCTTTCAAGACACTGTCCATTCCGTTCAACTGCTCTTCCAAGTCCTTTGCTGTCTCTGACAGAATTACAATGTCATCGGCGAACCTCGTAGTTTTCATTTCTTCTCCTTGGATTTTAATACCTACTCCGAATTTTTCTTTTGTTTCCTTTACTGCTTGCTCAATATACAGATTGAATAACATCGGGGAGAGGCTACAACGCTCTCTCACTCCCTTCCCAGCCACTGCTTCCCTTTCATGTCCCTCGACTCTTATAACTGCCATCTGCTGTCTGTACAAATTGTAAATAGCCTTTCGCTCCCTGTATTTTACCCCTGCCACCTTCAGAATTTGAAAGAGAGTATTCCAGTCAACATTGTCAAAAGCTTTCTCTAAGTCTACAAATGCTAGAAACGTAGGTTTGCCTTTCCTTAATCTAGCTTCTAAGATAAGTCGTAGGGTCAGTATTGCCTCACGTGTTCCAATACTTTTACGGAATCCAAACTGATCTTCCCCGAGGTCGGCTTCTACTAGTTTTTCCATTCGTCTGTAAAGAATTCGCGTTAGTATTTTGCAGCAGTGACGTTCGTGCGATGATTGAAAGGAGGAACTGTGTTATGCCCTTCGGCAGTGAAACTATTTCGGATGACCGAATTCAGTATTCAGCCTTATCTCTGTTATCTTCCGTTTCGGTGCCAGTATGGTCTCTGTGTGAATGAATAGACATTTTCGAACCACCTACTGACTTTACATAAGACCAAAACCTCTTAGAGTTTTTACTCATATCGGTTGATTAAAATTTCCTTTTAAAGTTACCAAACGTTTCCCTCATTGCTCTCCGTCTGCTCATTTTCGTTTCGTTCAACTTCTGTTTGTCAGCTTTGTTTTGACTTCTCTTCAAAACGAGCAGAAGCGCTCTTTGTTTACGGAGCATTTTTCTAACACATCTATTAAATAAACCACGGTGGATATATCCCATCCTTTAAGACCTTGCTCGGTTAGGCGCGAACGGATCCCGTATTTGATTAGTGTCCTCCAAGGTCACCTGATATGGCGATATAGAACTTTCACCAGTGGGGTTTGTGAAAGCATAGCCCTCTAGTACGTTCAGCCATTGTATTTACTCCTTATCGGGGATTGTAATGATGTTGAGTCCATCCGGTCGCCACAAAGCGCTGACTTGCCGACTGCTACGAGGTGCTACTGAGTGGAGACTCTATGGCATTAAACAAGCAGTAATTTTCGTTCAGGGCTTTGGAGTTCCAAAATTTCGTTTCTCGTAAGCAACTGTACCAGAGGAAGGTGTCTGCTTCAGCATAACTGGTAAGAAATATTTACACACAACAGTGCTAAGAAGTATTGGGTAGTTTTCCCGCTGTTACAACAAAAACATGCTGCTTTTTCAAGTTCTGGCACTGCACACATTTCCAGCTGTTTTCTTACATCATACGTTTACAAGTAAGAGAGAGCGCTTGCAATAAAATCCGACCTGCATCTAGCAATTTCACAAAGACCAATAACGGATACACATACTTTTTCCTATTATGCCAGAAGAATATATCGCATCCATATTTATTCGTACGTTTGCTGGTTGAACACGGTATTTCCTTTTCTATTTTCATTACATCATATTCTCCGACATGAATGAAAGTCGACGAAAAACATGAACTGTATTCGCAGTTGCGAATACGCGTATCCATCAGCTGTATTATGGAATGACAACGAGAATGTGTCCCGAATCAGGATTGGATCAGGATCTACCGCTTTATACGAGTGTTAGCTTTAACGGCTTTGGCTATTTGTGCCCGACTCAAGGCCCCGTTACAACCTGCAGTCGCACACATTATGTGATCCCGTATGGGGCGAGGGGAGGGGGCACAGGGGGGGTGGGAGTGGGCGGGGGGAATTTCGATTTATCAATTGAATGTTGCTACCTGGTATCAACGGATAAAGGGACATTGGATGGTACTTCTTAACAATACAGGCACTGGAGTGTCGTATCAATGATGAAAGGTTGAAATTATTAAGCTGTGTATCTGGAAGCAAATTCAAAACTTTTCAAGAGTAAAATTTTCGTATTTACAATTTATTGTTTCTTCATTGTTATTAAAATGTGATATATTTAGGGAAAATGTAAATATTACCTCTCCAAGAAGATAGTAGTTGTGGAGTCGATAGCAATGATGCCACGGCGTATGAAAGTTCTTAGGTTGGCACTACCAGGAGACACCGACGACAACGCCCTCAAGCCGGTGCTGTGGAGCTCTACAAGCTCCGCGGCAGATTCTGCCCATTTTATCAAGAGCAGACGGCCGGGACACTTCGCTTCAGCTTCGCACCTCAGGGCAAAGTTATTTATTACTTTTGCTGCTAAAGTAAAGATGATTTTAATTCACACTACAGTACCGAGAGATTTTCACCTTTTCCAGCTCCTACCCACGCGCCACCTTCCAGGCGGGATACAAGAGTTGTCGGCGAGGACTCCCCTTTCCCTTCCTATCATTTCCTTTCTTTGCTCGGTACTGGTTTCTTTTCGTGCTAGCCTCAGTATAAGACTTTCATTTCTGTAAACCATGGCTTCGCCACAGGAATAGGCTTCGCTGTCCGACCTTTTACGTTTGTAAGAAGGCTGTTTAGGTTTTGTGGTCGTGCGGTAGCGTTCTCGCTTCCCACGCCCGGGTTTCCGGGTTCGATTCCCGGCGGGGTCAGGGACTTTCTCTGCCTTGTGATGACTGGGTGTTATGTGATGTCCTTAGGTTAGTTAGGTTTAAGTAGTTCTAAGTTCTAGGGGACTGATGGCCATAGATGTTAAGTCCCATAGTGCTCAGAGCCATTTGAACCATTTTTTTGTTTAGGTTTTTACATTGATAACGCCACGTAGCGCTCTGTATGAAAATCACTGGCTTTGCTGTGTGCAGTCTGTGGCTAGGTTGCATTGTTGTATTGTTCGCTATTGTAGTGTTGGGCTGTTGGCTGTTAACAGCGCGTAGCGTTGCGCAGTTGGAGGTGAGCCGCCAGCAGTGGTGGATGTGGGGAGAGAGATGGCGGAATTTTGAGAGCGGATGATCTGGACAGAGACAGTAAATTTGTAAGACTGGATGTCATGAACTGATATATATATATATATATATATATATATATATATATATATATATATATATATATATATATATATTATGACTTTTGAACACCATTAAGGTAAATACATTGTTTGTTCTTTATCAAAATCTTTCATTTGCTAACTATGCCTATCAGTAGTTAGTGCCTTCAGTAGTTAGAATCTCTTATTTAGCTAGCAGTATTGGCGCTCGCTGTATTGCAGTAGTTCGAGTAACGAAGATTTTTGTGAGGTAAGTGATTTGTGAAACGTATAGGTTAATGTTAGTCAGGGCCATTCTCTTGTAGGGATTATTGAAAGTCAGATTGCGTTGCGCTAAAAATATTGTGTGTCAGTTTAGTGTTGATCAGAATAAGTAAAGAGTACGTTCAGTTCTGCTCAGCTGTTTGAAAATCAAATAATGTAAGAGGTTTATCTGCATAGTAATTCGTTAAGTTTTCTAAGGGGACGTTTCACGTTTTCAGGCTCAACAAATGACGCAGCTGCTTGCTGCCATAAATAAACTGATCACGCTACAAACTGCAGCTCCTTCGGCACCTCCGACGCCCCCGCCTGTACCGACGCCGTCGCCGACGGCACCGCCATTTCGTGCCTCCAGTCCTGACGTTGAACGCTGGCCAGAATACATCGCCCAGCTCGAGGCACACTTCGCAGCATACAACATACCAGCTACAGAGCGGCCTGCCTTTTTCATTGCCAACGCGGGTGTTGTGTTGCACCGTGTGCTCGTGAAATTGTTTCCCACCGCCCGCCCGGAAACTGAAACGTACGACAAAGTGATTGATGCTCTGAACTCCCACTTCCGTGACAGTGTAAATGTGGTAGCTGCACGCTACAAATTCTTTCGCCTCCGGCGTGGCCCTAATCAGTAGAATAAATCTTTGTTAGCGGACCTTCAGGGACTAACATCTGATTGTTACTTGAATTGCTCATGTGGATATAGTGATTAGAGACGCTATTGCGCAGAATGTGGCGGATCACCGTATCCGCGAGCAAATCCTCAAATTTAGAAACCCGTCTTTGCAGGAAGTAGTGGACTTGCTAGACAGACAAGATACATTAGACATGGCTACTTCCGCGTTCGGCGTGACCCCGGGTGTGTGTACTGTTGGCGCGGCACAACACGTGCCCTGCCGCCCGGCCCCAGCCACATCGCGCCGCTCGCGCGCACGTAAACACGTTTCCAAACAGGCACCCTCTAAGAAACTGAAATCATGTCCGAACTGCGTTCGTGCCCACACACGGGACAGTTGCCCGTCCCGTCACACACAATGTTATTTTTGTAACAAGAAAGGACATGTGAAAGCTGTGTGTAGTAAGAGAAACTAATTCACAACTTGTCTCCCGTTCGCGTGACTCACGTGGCGTCACCGCAACGGCAACCGCCATGATCATGTTTCACATCAGCCTATGGACATTAATGCAATTTATGCCAAGCCTTGTGTTTCACGTGCGTCAACAGCTCGTCGTGTGAATCAAGTTTTACCAGACACTTCCTCTCGCACTCAGCGCGATGCGAGGAAAATTTTTGTTACTTCGAACATTTGTGGACGTTCTGTTAGCCTGCAGTTGGACACTGGTGCGTCAGTTTCCTTACTGAACAAATCAACGTATGACTTGCTTGGTTCGCTCCCGCTTCGTCCTTCACATTCCACGCTGACTGCATTTACTGGACATGAAATCTCAGTGCTCGGCGTGTGTAGTTTGCAAGCCATGTATGGTGCAACGGCCCGCACAAAAATGGTTCAGATGGCTCTGAGCACTATGGGACTTAACAGCTGTGGTCATCAGTCCCCTAGAACTTAGAACTACTTAAACCTAACTAACCTAAGGACAGCGCACACATCCATGCCCGAGGCAGGATTCGAACCTGCGACCGTAGCAGTCGCGCGGTTCCGGACTGCGGTGCGACCCGCACAGTTTCTTTCCATGTGCTCCGCTCTAGTGATGCTACGACCATTTTTGGCATGGACGCATTTGAACTTTTTGGCCTCACAATTCAGGACAATGTACTTAGCATCAATGCTAGTGACCATGCAGACAGTGTTACCGCATCATGCGATCATTTTGATGAACTCTTTTCTGATGGCCTTGGTTGTGCCACAGACTTTGCAGCTCATGTTGTAGTTAAAGACAATGTTATTGCCTATTTTCTGGCATGCACGCCCGGTATCACACGCACTGCACGACACCGTAGCTGCTGAACTTAAGCATTTGCAAGACAGTGGTGTCATTGAACCTGTTTCTGCTTCGCCATGTGCTTCGCCTAAAGTGTGCGCGAAGAAACCAAACGGTCGTCTCCGTATTTGTGCTGACTTTAAGTCTACGGTAAATCCCCAGACAGTGGTCGCTACGTTTCCCTTACCACGTCCTGAAGACATTTTGATAAGCTTGGTGCTGGAAATCTCTTTTCCACGATTGACTTGAGGGGCGCATACTTTCAGATTCCGCTCGACGAACAGTCGCAGCGCTATTTTGTGATCAACACCCACCTTGGATTGTTCAAGTTTCGCCGCCTTCCGTTCGGTTGTGCTTCGGCTCCTGCTATTTTTCAGTCTTACTTGCAGCAGTTGTGTGCCACTGCCCGTTCTTGTTCCAATTACCTGGACGATATAGTTGTATCAGGTCGCACCCCTGACGAACATTTGCAGAATTTCCATGCCTTATTTACTGTACTTTTGCATGCAGGACTCAAGTGTAACAGAGATAAGTGCAAATTTTTCAAACTGAGATTCAGTATTTAGGACATATGATTATGACAGGGTATCCACCCCTCGCCGTCACATCTCAGTGCCATTAGAGACTTGCCAGCACGCAGAACTTAAAAAGAACTTCAGTCTATGTTGGACAAAATTACATATTATCTTCGGTTTATACCAAATACAGCGCAGATTGCAGCGCCTTTGCATCGCATTCGGCGTAAGAAAGTTCCTTTTGTTTGGTCTTCGGAATGTGACGCTGCTTTCCGCAAGCTCAAATCTGCTTTGTTGAGTGATCGCTGTTTGATTCCTTTCGATCCTTCCAAACCAATTGTTTTGGCTGTCGATGCATCTTCTCATGGAATCGGAGCGGTTTCTCTCGCACCGCATTAACCTTCACGCGCTCGAGCGGGCGGTGAAGTGACCACCTTTTTACAATTTCGCGCCATACTTACTCCACAAATGTAACGAGGCGGCGGGAGGGATATGTATTCTCTAGTTGCACCTTTTTCCGAAAGATGATGCTCAAAGTTCGTCCAAGTCGCACCTCTCTGCCTCTCAGGACAAGTTCAAATAGGTCCGAACACGTTCGGCGGTCAGTTTACCGCCTTGCAAGCGCTTACGGCACTTACAAAAACGGTCAGTTACCGCCTTGCGAGCGCTTACGAGACTTTGTTCTACTCGTCTACTTCGGAATGTAAGTATTTCTTTTTGTAATTCCCCTATAGTTCCTCAATTTTACAGACTCTTCCAATTCTCTAGTGAATGTGCATGTGCTCCAGAATTTCTACATCAAGAAGAACACTAAGGTGGCCTGCATGTATATTTTTCCGCTTACTTGACTTGGCAGGAATAAATTCGTTACGCATTTTTCAATTCAATACAGGTAATATGAAAGAAAAAACGAGAAGACAATTCTTACATGAGTTATCTTTGGAACTGATGAGCGAAAACCTGAAAGAAAGAGCTAAACTGAAGCATTTACCAAAATATTTGTTAGTATTTTTGGAAAATTACAGAGAGAGTGACGTAGTTTATCCAGCTATATCAACCGCTATACAAGGAGAGGAATATGTTATTTGTGTGGCTCAAAAAAAATATAAAAACAAAGCGAGAATTCGGTGAATGTGGAAGAAACGTCTGTCTACGTCATTCAACCACGACAGTTACGTGCAATAATTGTTGTCAGCCTCAAAACGAAAATGAAATGCATACAGACTGTTCAGCATTTTTCATCTGACAGAAATGTTTGTGATGTTTTCAATCAAAAGTTCTTTTTTCGAAGCAAAATTAGCTTTTCGTGTGACGAGTTAAGACAGTGAACAATTCTAGTCTTAAGTATTACAGTATATAATCCCAAAACATCACAATTAAAAAAAAATGTTCTTATATTTCATTTGGGTATTTGGCTTCCTTTTTATATTCCATTGTATATTTTATTGTTAAATAAATAATTTTGATTACAAATGTGTTTGAAATATTGTTTGAGATATCCTATGTCGATATATTATGGAAATATGACCTTTAAAAACGGAAAACCTCAAGAGATTGACGAAAACTGTCGGGCGGTCGGCTGACCTCCCGAGCGAGCGCTCGCGTGACTATTTCTAGCGCGAGCGCATGAAGGTTAATTCTGTCGATCGCCCGATTGCTATTACGTCTAAGTTGCTCAATTCTGCTCAGTAAAACTATTCTCAATTCGAGAAAGAAGCTTAAGCTATTGCCTATGGAGTAACTAAGTTTCATGATTTTTTGTATGGTCGAAATTTCTATTTGGTCACCGAACATAAGCCTTTGACGTCGTTGTTTCGCTCGTCAAAGCCAGTTCCGGCCCGTACTGCACAAAAGTTGCAACGTTGGTCTTTGGTTTTGTCTAACTACAATTACGAAATTTTGTTTCTGCCTACGGCCCAGCATGGCAATGCTGATGCTTTGGCTCGTCTGCCTATCGGTCCTGACGCAGTGTTTGATTTTTCAGAATTGTCTTGCATGTTTATTGATTCGCAAGATAAGAACTTAGCTGATAGTTTTCCGGTGGATTTTCGTCGCATTGCTTCCGCGACAGCCGCCGATGCTTCTTTGCAGATTCTTTTGCAGTATATTCGTACACAATGGCCTTCATCTGCTACGCAGATTCGTGATTCACTTGTTCGATGTTACTTTGCGCATCGTCACAACTTGTCTGTACATCACGGTGTTATCTTTTTATGAACTGACAATGATCAGTCTCGTGTGGTTGTACCTCGTTCGTTGCAGTCGGAAATCCTCAGATTGCTGCATGCCAGTCATTGGGGTATAGTGTGGACGAAGAAATTAGAGCGTCGTCACTGCACTTGGGTCGGCATTGATAAACAAATCGAGACTTTGCTTGCTAACTGTCGCTCTTGTGTGGAGCTTGCTCCCTGCCAGCGCTTCTTTGCGTGGCCGACTCTTACTGCGCCTTGGCAGCGCGTTCATATTGATTTTGCGGGTCCTTCCTGGGACACGCGCTGGTTGATAGTTATTGATGCATACAGCAACTTTCTGTTTATTGTGCCTATGTCTTCTACTACATCTTCGAGTACTGTTCGGGCTTTGACGTATATTTTTTGCATTGAGGGCCTTCCTGAAGTTGCCGTCTCTGACAATGACCCCCAATTCGTGTCCTCAGAGTTTGAAGCGTTCTGTGCTGCTAATGGCATTCGCCATCTGGCCTCCGTCCCGTTCAACCCCCAGTCGAACGGCGAGGCTGAACGCTTTGTGCGTACGTTTAAGTCCCAGATAAGCAAGTTGCGCGCCACGCACTCTCGCTAGCGCGCGCTCTGGACTTTCCTTGCTTCCTATCGCTCTCAACCGCGCGGCACCCGTTCCCCAGCGGAATTGCTACACGGCCGCGCCCATCGGTCGCTCCTGCAGCTGTTGCACCCGCCGCCGCTCGCTCCCGCTGCCTCGCCTCGTTCTGGCTTGGCGCCGCATGATTTGGTGCTCTATCGCATTTTCTCTGGCAGGCAGCGCTGGGAGCAGGGGCGCATTCTTCGCAGGCTTGGCCGCGCCTTATTTCTCATTTCTGGTCCCTCCGGCACTGTCAGGCGACACCGGAACCAGATTCGTTTGTGCCATCCTCAGTTTTCTGCCGCTGGTTGTTTTCCGGCAGAATTGGAGGCTTCGCGGCTTCCGCCACCTCAGTCCACGACTCTACCGACGGCGCCTCCGCCGCTCGCGCCTCCGCAGCGGAAGCGCCTGCCGTCGTCGCCGCTGCCGGTCCGGTCACCTGCACTGGACGGACGCCTCTCGCCGCCACCACGGCCCCATCTCTGGCCGCTGCCGCCGCCGCTGCCGTGTTCCTCCGTGGTGGCAGAACCAATGGACGCTGAGGCTGACGTCACGCCGCTGCCGCCGCCGCCGCCGCCGCCGCCGCCGTCGCCCATGGAGGTCGTTGCTCCGCCTTCTCATCCGAGCATACCCAGTAGCGGTGCGCGGCCTGGGCAGGTTATCCACGGGGCGTTTTCCTCGCCCCCTCGGGAGAAATTCGGGGTCGCGGGTGGACAGCGCGCCCCGGCAGTTCCACTGTCCGCCCCCTCAGCTGCGCCCGCCCCTGGGTCCCTCCACCCGCTGTCGAAAGCCATACTCAGCGACGGTGCGCCGTTTCAGGGGGGAGGGATGTGGTATCGATAGCAGCGATGCCACGGCGTATGAAAGTTCTTAGTTTGGCACTACCACGAGAAACCGACGACAACGCCCTCAAGCCGGTGCTGTGGAGCTCTACGAGCTCCGCGACAGATTCTGCCCATTTGATCAAGAGCAGACGGCCGGGACACGTCTCTTCACCTTCACACCTCAGAGCGAGGTTATGTATTACTCTTGTTGCTAAAGTAAAGGTGATTTTAATTCACACTGCAGTACCGAGAGATTTTCACCTATTCCAGCTTCTACCCACGCGCCGCCTTCCAGGCGGGATATAAAAGTAGTATATTGTTTTAATACTGGTAGTACTTTAAGGACACATTTCACATGTGGCAGCTAGTTAGTTGACAATGTGAACAGGCAATTGATCTCTTTATTTTCCCCTTCAGTGTGATGTGGCGATGGTTCTTACCACGAATTTTTCCATACTGAAAATTTTCGTCCATATCTATGTTGGCACATGAAGGTGCCGATAATGAACCAGTTTTAAAAATTCTTTTCACTTGCACGAGTTTCTTGTGTAGGGCTTGCACTTCTTTTGCGTTTACGACACACCGCGTTGTTGGGAAATTGTTTTTCAATTTGCCACCTGGATAAAGCTACAGTTGGAATTTTATGGAGAGGATGATTTTGGAAATCTGCTGTTAGAATCTTTCTTTTGCAACCAGATTTATAATCTGCGTCGGAAAAATGTTGCCTGCAAACTACTGATGAACTTGACAGTGCATTTGGCGTGAAGTATTCTCGAGAAATGACTTGTAACCATGTAGGCTGTTTCTCAGATAATTATCAACCGGAAATTCGTGCTAATTTGAGCCACTAATTTTTCCTTTATCAGTCGTTAGAACGGTAGTCGGCAGTAAGCCATCTGTAATGAGTAATGAACGCATTTCAGACTATTATATATCACAGAAACGTAGAATCAATGTAATAGTCAACACGCTGAGCAATACACAGAACTGTAGTACGAACGAAAATACTACAACAATATCTTCAATGTCATATGCTTTCTGTATCGTTTACCTTCGGTAAAGGATGACTGAAGCTGGTGGAAAACCTTTAAACACAATAAATGCAGCAAATCATATCTTACGTATTCTCTATCCACAGCCTACACTAGCACGTGTAATTTTGACACTAACAGCTGAACAGTCCAGGAATGTCTGGGGAAGCGTCGATGAGTGGCGCCAGGTGCGGGAAAAATTGAAAACTACACCTACACGCCCAGTCCCATAAGACCCTGGAGTGTTGAGGCTGTTAGAGCATACTGGTGAGCTATGGTGAAAGACTCCGTCTACGTACTTCCGCTTACATCTGGTTAGGGTAAAATGCGACGCCATTAGCAAGAGCAGTGATTGCGGTAACTCAAGACGGGCATGAAACAAATTTGATCATCGAATCTAACTGCATCTTATCGAGGCCGCATCGAACATTTGTAGAAAGTACACAGAATTGAATTTTTTTTTCTACTATGAGACTTAACTTCTGAGGTCATCAGTCGCCTAGAACTTAAAACTAATTAAACCTAACTAACCTAAGGAAATCACACACATCCATACCCGATGCAGGATTCGAACCTGCGACCGTAGCGGTCGCTCGGTTCCAGATTGTAACGCCTAGAACCGCACGGCCACTTCGGCCAGCCAGAATTGAATAAAGTACCTCAGAGTTTTCTGTGCACATACGAAGGTGGTTTGAAAAGTACGGAATAGAAGAAAAGTACTTACGTCACGAAACATTTTTTATTTTTCAATGTAGTCCCCTTGTACACTATGTGATCAAAAGTATCCGGACACCCCCGAAAACATACGTTTTTCATATTAGGTGCATTGGGCTGCTACCAGGTACTCCATATCAGCGACCTCAGTAGTCATTGGACATCGTGAGAGCAGAATAGGGCACTCCGCGGATCTCACGCACTTCGAACGGGGCCAGGTGATTGAGTGTCACTTGTGTCATATGTCTGTACGTGAGAGTTCCACACTCAACAGCCCTACTTCCACTGTTTCCGATGTGATAGTGAAGTGGAAAATTGAAGGGACACGTACAGCACAAAAGCGTACAGGCCGACCTCGTCTGTTAACTGACAGACCGCCGACAGTTGAAGAGGGTCGTAATGTCGACATCTACCCGGAGCATCACACACGAATTCCAAACTGCATCAGGATCCACTGCAAGTACTACGACAGTTAGGTGGGAGGTGAGAAAATTTGGATTTCATGGTCGAGCGGCTACTCGTAAGCCACACATCACGCCAGTAAATACCAAACGTCGCCTCGCTTGGTGTAAGGAGCGTAAACGTTGGACGATTGAACAGTGGAAAAACTGTTGTGGAACACATTGTGGCGATCCGATGGCAGGGTGTGTGTATGGCGAACGACCGGTGAACGTCATCCGCCAGCGTGTGTAGTGCACTATCACAGCACAGGTCTAAATTGATGTTTCAAGCACATTCTTGCTCCCGCTGTTTAAGAGCAATTCGGGGATATTGATTGCATCTTTCAACACGATCGAGCACCTGTTCATAATGCACGGCCTGTGGCGGAGTGGTTGCACAACAATAACATTCCTGTAATGGACTGGCCTGCAAGGAGTCCTGACCTGAATTCTATAGAACACCTTTAGCATGTTTTAGAACGCCGACTTCGTGGCAGGCCTCACCGACCGATATCGATACCTCTCCTCAGTACAGCACTGCGTGAAGAATGGGCTGCCATTCCCCAAGAATCCCTCCAGCACGTGATTGAACGTATGCCCGCGAGAGTGTAAGCTGTCAAGGCTAAGGGTGGGCCAACCATATTGAATACCAGCATTGCCGATGGCTGGTGCTAGCAACTTATAAGTCATTTTCAGCCAGGTGTCCGGATACTCTTGATCACATAGTGCAGATTAATGCACTTGGTCCAACGATGTTCCAGTGTCTTGATCCCATCTCGAAAATGAGTTTCCTCCAGGCCTACAAAATAGTTGTCAACTCTGGCTATCAGTTCTTCGTTTGAAGTGAATCTTCGTTCGCCAACAAAAATTTTCAGTTTTGGGAAGAGATGGAAGTCTGACGGAGCCATATCAGGTGAATAAGGCGGGTGTGGCACCAGTTCATACCTTAGTTCGTGTAATTTTGCCATGGCGACGGCACATGTGTGCGGGCAGGCATTGTCTTGATGGAATATGGCTCTTTTCCTTGCCAAACCTGGCGTTTTTTCGCGTATCTTTTGTTTCAATTTGTACTGGAGGTTGGCATAGTATTCTCCAGCAATTGTTTGCCTAGTGGCGAGTTAATGTACAAACAGAATCCCCTTCGCATCTCAGAACACTGATGTCGTGACCATTTCCGACCAAGGAATTGTCTTTCCTTTCTTTGGTAGCGGAGAGTCAGCATGTTTCACAGCTCTGACTCATCATTTGCCCAAGTTTCTTCTGTGGTCACAAACCGGAGCAAAAATCTTGTTTGTTTCTCGTAAAACGAGCCAAACATTGTTGCGTTATGTCCGTTGTCATGCGTTTCTGATCCAGCGTCAAGAGTGGCAGCACCCATCTTGCAGATAATGTTTTCATTTCTAATTCTTCAGTTAAAATGTGATATACCCTTTCAGATGACATCTGGTAATTGTCAGCAATTTCACACAGTCTCAGTGGCCATTTTGTGCACTTTTGCAATGATATCTGGAGTAGTGACTCATCTCGGCCGACCACTGCGCGGATCATCTAAGGTCTCCCGACCAAATTTAAATTCATTCGTCCACTTGGCAATACTTGAATATGAAGGAGGAGAGTCCCCCAGTGTATTCTGGAAATCTGCATGAATGTTCTTTGCTTTCATACCTTTCTTTACGAAGTACTTAATCAGTACCCGAGTCTCGATTTTTTTCCATTTTCGCAAATCACTAAGCGGAAACAACAACAGAGCCACGCCACCGCCACAGCTCTCTTAGAAGAGCACTGACGTGGCGCGTGTTTAAAGGGAACAGTCGAATGAATATCACGTGAACAACTCATTGCTCTAGCACTGACGTCTCGTGGTGATTCCGAGAACTTTTCAAACCACGCTCGGAAGTAAAAATATACCCTTGTAAAACTTGATGTTTTTGAGAATAAAAACATTTTAGTCCTATGCATAACTCTAAATCCACCCCAAGTATATTCATGCAGAAGATAATAGTCATGTTAAAATGAATAAATGTTTTATAATATCTCGTATTATGCAGCAGAATAGTGTGTTGTTCTCAGATGCCACACAATAAGTGTTTTCGACTACACCAGAAGTATCGTGGACGTCCGTCCACAGCAGGAACATCTCCTCCTGAAAACCAATCACGCCTCCTGAGCGGCAGCACCACCGGAAAGAGAGATGCGCGCCTTAGTAAACGTGCACGAACAGAAGTTGTCAGTTGCAAGTTATAAGTCAGTTTGAGTCTTACTGGGGAGTTCCTGCAGAACGTTCGTGTTTTCTACAAGTCTCCAACTCGTCGAGTGAGTTAAAAGCAGTGGCTGATAGATACACAGTGGTTAGTCTTCAGTAGAAACAGAACAGTGAATAGAACTATCGTGTCTGGACAGAGACTACCTGACTAGAGATTTAACTGAGTACTGTTAGTTTTGAACTGTTCTTCGAGTAGTACATAACGGCAGAAGATTAGTTTCCTTCTGACTTAGGTTCAGACAACAGTATTCAGTTTGTGTTCATGCAGCTGTTGTCAGCAAAGCACAGACAGGCTAGATTCACATTCTACAGTTCCTGTAATCAGCGTTACCAAAGCTGAGTACTACATTTTACTGTTTACTATTCTGTGTTACCTCCGTTGTGTGTGTGCTGCCCTAGAACCAACGGATCGGTCCTATCAAGGCACCTTTACAGTGTTATCAGTGGCGCCGAGATATTCATCAAAGAAGACGCCACCAGTTCACAATATAGAGTCGTTCTGTGAGGTTTTAATATAAATGTAGCCAGGAATCGGCAAGAAAGGCCTCTTGCCCGTTGTTCAGCCGTTACGTTAGGTGCATATTTAGACCTGACCCCAATGGTTCGGTAAATATTCCTGACCTGAGACAAGGCCGCGTGGGCGGATCCGGCCAGCAGAGGAAGCGCCAATAACGGCACAGCGCTGGACGTGTTTACAGGCATCGCCCGCCCGGCTTTGACGCAACGGTTGCCTTGGAAACGAGACGGCGCGGAGCGACAACCGGGCCGGAAGGTGTGGGGGAGACGAGCGCCAGAATAAGACCGCCCGCGAAGGCCGCGCGCAGGGAAATTTGCTCCGGTGGCGGCGGATAGGCGTGGCTGCAGATCAATTCTGGCTCTTTTTCACCAACTGCTTGAAAGAAACGTACCTAAAAATAACATTTAAGAACAGGATAAGTAATGTATGGTTACATAAAATGGCTCTGAGCACTATGGGACTCAACTGCTGTGGTCATCAGTCCCCTAGAACTTAGAACTACTTAAACCTAACTAACCTAAGGACATCACACACATCCATGCCCGAGGCAGGATTCGAACCTGCGACCATAGCAGTCGCACGGTTCCGGACTGCGCGTCTAGAACCGCGAGACCACCGCGGCCGGCTATGGTTATATACACACGTAATGCACCTGACTATAATCTGATTATAACTACTCGTAGTTGGCACTTCACATGTTTGAGCTGCTTTCCTGCAGTCACAGCACACAGCGTCTTACCCAGACTGTTCACCGTTTCCAAACTACGACAACAAATGGTTATTTAACTTTTCACTCCTTGTGTGTCTTCTTTTACCTTGACGTGTTTGGATACTGAATCCTAAGTCTGGCTCTTTTACTTGATATTTTATCAGACGTGATAACCACACCAAAAACGAACATAAAACGATGGGAACGAAATACGCATGTTTCGGACACAACACTACCCACAACCTATTGGATCCATTTGCACAAGACCCGATTCAACGTCACATACTCAAGTACCTACCTCCACAGACTTCAATCTATAATAAACAAGATTCTTACGACATTTCGAGACCGAACTTTTTCAAGGCAGCTGGCTGGTTGTATAGAGGAATGAATATAACAGCGTAAGACGAAGTGATACCGTAGTGCAGCGGTTGAGGTAGAATCCTGACATTCGGAAGGCCGTGGCTTCCAATCTCGTCAGGTGAAGCTAATTTTTTATTCGTAAATCTTTGCCAAAGTGACTTTGATAATTTTTATTTTTAATTAATTTGCTCAAATGTAGTATTTTCATTTTTAACCTTTTGGCACATCATTTTCATCATATATATGTAAGCGCAGGCTTCCGCGGCCGTTGTCTTCTTCAATAAAATTCTTCAGGGTATCGGACCGCATCGTCATAATTTAAAATGCGCCAACGTTTCGGCCAGCGTTGCAGCTAGCCTTCATCAGGGCCTTACGTTAACTGCTAAATGAACACACTTGGTTCCTTAAATAGCTGCACGAGAAAACCGTGTCGTTACTTGATTGGCTGTAAAAGGAGGTGGAGGAGGGGTGAAAGGTATGCTTTATTGGTGTTTCCTTTATTATCTGTCATTGGCTGAAATAGCTGTTTTCTATTGGTCTTTATATTAATCCACCCCATTGGAGGAGACGGACGATTAGGGAACAGGTGATGGCTGTGACGTCACACTGTTTCCATGCTGTCCAGAAGCCGGCTGCGGCGTGCCATTGCTTTGTGTGCTCGCGACCACTACTGCGGCTCTCCGCGTGTCTGCATGGGCCGCCACGGCTCTGCCGCCGCTCCGTAGCCCTGCTATTGCAGGCAGCCAAGACCTCGGAAGCTTGTACCCGTCCTCTCTATTCATGTTGGCGGGTCTTGGCTATTTCTATCGCCTCTCTAATCTTTCTTTTGAAAGTGAGAGGCTGTTTCGCCAGGACGCGGGCTTCTTGAAAAAATATTGGTATCCCGCACTCGTCTCGGTGTTCCGCCACTGCTGACTTAGTGTGTTGTTTCAGGCGGATATATCTTTCATGTTCCGAGAGCCATGTGCTAATCGGACGTCCCGTCTCACCTATGTAGACTAATCCACACGCACAACCAATTTCATACACGCCAGCTGTGTGTAGTTTGTCAACTGCATCCTTGGTAGAACCGAGCATGTCTGATATTTTGTTTCTGCTACGGAAAATTGGTTTGATGTCGGCTTTTCGTAGAATTTTGCCAATACGTTCGGTGACCCCTTGTACATATGGTAACACAGCAATGCTCTGTGCGTCCTTCACCTCTTCCCTATTAGTCTTCTCCCTTGTCGACATGGTGCTGTCTATCATCTGCTTCCCATAGCCATTAGTTCCGAAGATGGACCTGAGGCGTACAAGTTCTGTCTTCAGATGTTCTTCGTCGCTTATCCTGTACGCTCTCTTCGTTAGCGTGTGCAGGGCGGACTTCTTCTGCGTGGGGTGATGGTGGGAGGAGGCGTGAAGGTACCTGTCCGTATTGGTTGGTTTCCTGTACACTTTGTGGCCAAGTTTACCATCAGGTTTTCGATAAACTTCCACGTCGAGAAAAGGCAGCACCCCATTCTTCTCTGTTTCCATTGTAAACTGAATTTTCCTATGCTGTTGGTTAAGGTGCTTGTGGAAGTTCTGTAACTCCTCTTCTCCGTGGGGCCAGATGACGAAAGTATCATCGACATAGCGAAGCCAACAATTTGGACGTAATGGTGCGGACTGGAGGGCTGTTTCCTCAAATGCCTCCACGAAAATTTCTGCTGCGATAGGCGATAGGAGTGAGCCCATAGCTACACCGTCAGTTTGTTCATAAAATTGACCTCTCCACTTGAAATAGGTGGTCGTCAGACAGTGGCGCACAAGCTCACATACATCAGGTGCCACGCGTTCTTCTAGGATGTTCACAGTGTCTGACACTGGGACATTCGTGAATAGGGATTTGACGTCGAAACTAACCATCAGATCTTGGTCCGTAACACGCATTTCCTTTAGGAGAGACACGAAGTGAGTGGAATCCTTAACGAAGGACTCGGTTTGATGCACTAGGTGTCGGAGCCTAGGTGCCAGTTCTTTCGCTAGGTAGTAGGTCGGCGAATTTATACTGTTTACTATGGGCCTTAAGGGGAAGTCGGTTTTGTGTACCTTCGGTACACCATATATCCTTGGTGCCTGTGTCACTTGCGGGATGAATCTTCTGGCCTTGTCGAAGTTGATTCTAGAGTGCTTGAGCAGTGCCTGCGTCGTTTTGATTACCTTGGCCGTCGGATCTCACTGAAGTTTGTTGTAGATAGGTTCTGCGAGAATATCTTCCATTCGTTTGTTGTAATCAGTTGTGTCCAACACCACAGTGGCGTTGCCCTTATCTGCCTGTACCACTACTAAGTGGGGGTTGTCCCTGAGTTCCTTGATTGCATGGTATTCCTCAGCGTTGATGTTTTGCTTCGGTGTCTTTGCTTTATTCAGAACTCTGACCGTTTCCTGCCGGATCTTCTCCGCCTCGGCCTGTGGCAGATGACGTACCGAAGCCTCTACGGATTCTATGATATCTTCTTTTGGAACTCGCTTAGGTGCGACTGCGAAATTCATCCCCTTGGCCAGAAATGCTGTGGTTGCTTCGCTCAAGGTGTGGCTGGAAAGGTTGACCACTGTCCGTCGCCTGTCCAGAGTCAATGTTTCGTCCGTGGCTTTCTGTTGTAGTTTATTTGCTCTCATTTTTTCTTTATGTCACACATCTTTCGTTTGGAATCTGTATGTATTGCCTAGCCCATGCCCTGTAACCAAGTGTCAATCAGGTCTGCTCATCGTTTGGTATCGCGTGACCTAGAGTAGCCATTGTGAGGATACTTCAAGGTAACTAATGAAAGCGAGGAACTACGGTTCGCTTTTACTGCTGAAACAAATTTTTGTGCCTTGAGTTTGCTCGTGGATTTTAGTTTTAATAACCGTGACCAAGCGAGCTTTGGGCCGGCCGGGGTGACCGAGCGGTTCTAGGCGCTCCAGTCCGGAACTACGCGGCTGCTACGGTCGCAGGTTCCAATACTGCCTCGGGCATGGATGTGTGTAGGTTTAAGTAGTTCTAAGTTTGGGGGACTGCCTCAGATGTTAAGTCTCATAGTGCTTAGAGCCATTTGAACCATTTGAACCAAGCGAGCTTCATTAATAGTTTCGTCGCAGGTTGCTGGCCACCGTTTTCTCTATACATTGCACATCATGAGGCTGTGATTAGGTTAGGATACGAGTATAAATTCAGGGGTACAAAAGGCGTCGTCCGCCTCAGTTCAGTCATTGGTCACTTAAAAATCAGCTGCGGACAGAACACTTCGCGTTCCTGAGATACCTGACGGCAGCCGCTTCCAACAATGCTCCACGTTATGTAAGCACCACTTCAGCACTTCTACAGTGACCCGCTTTGTATGCGTGTCGCCTTCAACTAAGCGGCAGACGATGTGACGCCACTGGTACTTAAATGTGATTTGCAGAGTATCCATATAGATGTAGATGTACACTCCTGGAAATGGAAAAAAGAACACATTGACACCGGTGTGTCAGACCCACCATACTTGCTCCGGACACTGCGAGAGGGCTGTACAAGCAACGATCACACGCACGGCACAGCGGACACACCAGGAACCGCGGTGTTGGCCGTCGGATGGCGCTAGCTGCGCAGCATTTGTGCACCGCCGCCGTCAGTGTCAGCCAGTTTGCCGTGGCATACGGAGCTCCATCGCAGTCTTTAACACTGGTAGCATGCCGCGACAGCGTGGGCGTGAACCGTATGTGCAGTTGACGGGCTTTGAGCGAGGGCGTATAGTGGGCATGCGGGAGGCCGGGTGGACGTACCGCCGAATTGCTCAACACGTGGGGCGTGAGGTCTCCACAGTACATCGATGTTGTCGCCAGTGGTCGGCGGAAGGTGCACGTGCCCGTCGACCTGGGACCGGACCGCAGCGACGCACGGATGCACGCCAAGACCGTAGGATCCTACGCAGTGCCGTAGGGGACCGCAGCGCCACTTCCCAGCAAATTAGGGACACTGTTGCTCCTGGGGTATCGGCGAGGACCATTCGCAACCGTCTCCATGAAGCTGGGCTACGGTCCAGCACACCGTTAGGCCGTCTTCCGCTCACGCCCCAACATTGTGCAGCCCGCCTCCAGTGGTGTCGCGACAGGCGTGAATGGAGGGACGAATGGAGACGTGTCGTCTTCAGCGATGAGAGTCGCTTCTGCCTTGGTGCCAATGATGGTCGTATGCGTGTTTGGCGCCGTGCAGGTGAGCGCCACAATCAGGACTGCATACGACCGAGGCACACAGGGCCAACACCCGGCATCATGGTGTGGGGAGCGATCTCCTACACTGGCCGTACACCACTGGTGATCGTCGAGGGGACGCTGAATAGTGCACGGTACATCCAAACCGTCATCGAACCCATCGTTCTACCATTCCTAGACCGGCAAGGGAACTTGCTGTTCCAACAGGACAATGCACGTCCGCATGTATCCCGTGCCACCCAACGTGCTCTAGAAGGTGTAAGTCAGCTACCCTGGCCAGCAAGATCTCCGGATCTGTCCCCCATTGAGCATGTTTGGGACTAGATGAAGCGTCGTCTCACGCGGTCTGCACGTCCAGCACGAACGCTGGTCCAACTGAGGAGCCAGGTGGAAATGGCATGGCAAGCCGTTCCACAGGACTACATCCAGCATCTCTACGATCGTCTCCATGGGAGAATAGCAGCCTGCATTGCTGCGAAAGGTGGATATACACTGTACTAGTGCCAACATTGTGCATGCTCTGTTGCCTGTGTCTATGTGCCTGTGGTTCTGTCAGTGTGATCATGTGATGTATCTGACCCCAGGAATGTGTCAATAAAGTTTCCCCTTCCTGGGACAATGAATTCACGGTGTTCTTATTTCAATTTCCAGGAGTGTAGATATAGATGTAGACTGTAGCGCCAAGTGACGGATGCCAACTGTCATGTCATTTTAATCGGACTATAGTGTATTCATGATCACTGTTAATTTTTCTGGGTTAATTAAGTTAAAGAATGTTGACCAGCTGTAAAAGCTCTACATGTAGCTCGATACATCTATCTGAGCTCTTAACATCAAGGCCGTGGTGTGAGATGCAGGAACATTGAGTATTTTCGCCAGAGAAAGCTCTTCAGAGGAAGACAATTTGACAACACTAATTTCATGTAGGACAAGTATCTTGCTGTACTTGTGCTGCACAGCTGGTGCAGTGGATAGAAATTTGCGTTAGAATAATCGAGTTGGAGATTCCGATTCTGCGGCTACGTGTGTGTTGTTTTTTCTTCTAATTTTGATCTGCCCAATAAGCTGTAGTATACTTTTTTCTTAAGAAGTGCATATCCCACTGCTACACTGAACGTAAAGTTATTTGTCAGACACCTTAGATATATTAAGAAGAAGAAGAAGAAGAAGGATAACAATCAGTTAAACATAAATTACCTGTCATAGGAGGGAAATGAATATGGAACTTACCGATGTGGAGGTGTTAAAAGTACATATTAAATTCAGTAAGAGCGACAAGTGTGATACCCTGTCAGTGACTGAATGCTATTCACAGCACTCACGTAGCCTTCATACCTCCTTGCAAATCCAAAGTTAGCCACACTGCTGGGTTGTGCTGTTCGGAACTTCAAGCAGCAGAACTGCTTTCACGGTTAAGAGAGCAGGGTGAAAGTGGACTACCAATTCTTCCACATTCATCCGCGGACCAGAATTAACGTAGGAGAGTTTCTTAGTTACTTGCGAAAGGAGTTACGAGCCCTATTGGTGACGTAATGTCCTATAGGAATGTAACGCGCATGGAGGTGGTAAGCATGTTACTTGGTAGATAGAACAAGTAGCACGAGGGCATACTGAAACTGTATTCGAATGTAGACGTTGAAATAGTGTGATTCAATACAAGTAGTGATTTACGTTTGCAGATGGTAGAAGTACAGAGAAGAATTCGTGGTGCTTAATTCCTTTTTTTTACTTTGGCGGAAGAAACAGGAAGCAATGCAAAGGTGGGAGGCCTGGAGCGATGTAGTGAGTGGATGGGATCTGTGTAAACTTTTAAAGGCAAAATACCTAGTTAAAAGTACAATAATAAAAACGATTGTAGTATTATTTCATTGTTAGTATCAGGTGTTTGCATATATTTTCTATAAGACTTACTGTAAGTGCTGTATAACGATAAAGAAGCCAGGTGCCAAATCAAACAGCTTAAAATTAGAAAAAGAATTACACAAAGATCGGGAAACAAGTTCGGTTATTCTAAAGTAAAACTCTACCCGCTACCCTAGCTGGGAAGCAGAGTTACACGTTATTGAAACAAGTGTGAGTACAGCGTTGACAAACTTCCTTCCGTTGACGTCCACTTTCTCCCCTAAATGTGCACGGAACGTAAATTTGTTACAGACATTTTTGTACTGTTGCTATACAAGGAACCTTGCAGCGGCGTGCTAGTGCTCAGATTATTGTTCACCCTTTATATATATATATATATATATATATATATATATATATATATATATATATATATTTAGATGACCAACACGAAGTAAGTTTCACAAGGTTACGAACAACGCAACCGCAGTTTGAAGATGCTGCTGGAAGTCGCCCCCGTGACGTCGAGGCGTCTTCTGTTTGATGTTTTTAACTGTGCTGTCAAGAACCACTGCAAACACTTTTCGAAACAGTCCTATTCTAGCCATTACGCGTAACATTGCTTTTGCCATGAGAACAATAATAGTCTTAAAACTGTTAAAAGTAGTGGGAGGTCTATCTAATACTTATGTTTAAAGATAAGTAACACAAAGACGATTAAGAGCAGCAGGAACGTAAATAACTAGCTATACACAAAAACCGTAACGGGCTGCGGACGGTGCTCCTCAGTGAAAGTTTACCGCAGGATAAATGATAACGGAAGACACTCGTAGAGCGCTTGTAAGATTGGTGATTCCAAAAAGAAGAAACTGAATGGGTCTAGCAAGACGTAATTCTGCTCCACTTACCTTGGCTTCCGGTGGACTGAGGTCTTCATTGATTGGAAAACAGTATTTTGACCATAGCGATTCAGTACTTGGTCGGTACGAAGAATTGTCTGCGGGTCTTCGGAGGCTGAGCCGAAACGTAACGGACAGAGCTTTCTCATCGCTAATTAGTGTGTCGCCATTGAATTTCTCGGGCTGTTACGTTACGTTGACGATAAAGGAAGTGTATGAACGCGGGCGATACCGAAAGGATTTGTTGATCAGAGACGACGGCAACTCTGAGCTGACAAAGCTGCGACATCACTGAGTAGTGATTAGTTTGGGTGGCAACAAACGAGCAGCAGCTCAGCGGAGCACCTGAGAGCGTAGGAGGTGCGTCTTCAGCGAGAGAAATGTTTGACGAGAGGAGACTCCATGACATATCCGACTACAGTTACTTTTTATTTCCCAACTGCACCACATAATGTGATGTCTTAAAGTTCTTATTTTACTAGCATCCGTTGCTATTGTTACGAAGTAGCGTCCTTGTTATTGATCGTCCGTCACAGTGAGTCACAACAAATTGCACCGTAGTCATTCTTATGAGGCCGTCTGCTGCTCTAGTACTATCTAAGCAACAATCAAATCACATAAGAACAACACTAGATCAGGCAGCTAAAGAACAATGGAATCAAATCAACGCTTCTTCTGGTCAGGAAGGAACAAGCTGAATGAATCTTTGCGAATTTCACAGGCTTACTTCCCGAACTGCAGCATTAACAGGCATGTATCAACGTATACCGGATGCAATAAGACAATTATTGGATAACACGTGCACGTTAAAACCAACCAAGCAATTCTTGTTGAACAGTTTATAAGCTGGAGTTTATCAGCTCCTAAGTGTTTACTGGAAGAATATCTGTCCATTACACCAACACGTACAGTCACACACTGTGTTAGCGTCTACCATGAATGTTTTTGAAAGATTCTCATAGTGCGTTTTCTGTCCATTCTAAGATAAGTTTTCAATATTGTTCCATATTCATTAACATTCAGTACACTGTTTTCTCGAGATTTCATTTGGTTGTGCTATTCCAAAATAAGGCACAATATTGTGAGAAAACCTCCAACAAAACTTGAAATTATCATATAAAGGTATTTCAAAATTCCTGTTGCTTCTGCATTGTCTTGACCTGCATTTGATGTTCACTGAAATTTAGTAAGGCTGTATTTTAAGAGTTGCAAAAGGCACAATATTGTGAGAAAACCTCCAACAAAACTTGAAATTATCATATAACGGTATTTCAAAATTCCTGTTGCTTCTGCAGTGTCTTGACCTGCATTTGATGTTCACTGAAATTTAGTAAGGCTGTATTTTAAGAGTTGCAAATTCTAGTGAATTCTGTTGAAGTTCCACCTTGAAACAGGTGGACGTGGAGTGATGACGTCCATATGCTTCCTGGGGTGTTTACCAGCTGCGATTATCTTGAGAAGAATATTGGAATAGCCAGAATGTTAGAGAAAAATATTGTTGGTTTCGTTTAAGAACTTGCTGCAGTTCTCATTATTAATTTAAGCTGACGTGCGCACAGGAAATGAAACGTGCGTTAGCGTAAGCTGCTTTTATTTTAGCTTGAACTGCAGCTTTTTTCCATTTCATGGGACTTACACCATCAAATGTCTAAGCTGTCAATTTTTGTCCATTTCCTCGACGGGCTGTGTCCTATTATTCTGAAACACGCTTTGCTATGACGTCTGCAACTTGCTTTTATGGAAAAAAGCAATTCTCCAAACACGCTCAAATATTTCTCCATTCATTACGTAAAGAGTGGATTTCGCCATATTTGTTATCAGCGGTGGAATCTACGTGGGAATTTCCGTCCTATCTCCTCTGTAGCAGGCAGTCAGGTATCTCATTACGAACTGTCTTAGAAACACCCGTGTGGACTGTACTGGTTTATAAATGATTCTTATTCATCTTTTTCATCATTCATAGTTTCGATAGAGTAGAATTCAGTCTGTTGTTTTGGACAAAATTTTAACGGTTTACCTATAACTTCCATATTATGCTCATTGACTCTAACTCTGTATGTCTGTGTAAGTTTCTCAGTAATACTATCGGTTCCTAAAAGTGACAGTAAAACTATATTATCAACATACTTCTTGACCTCTCATGATTTTCAACTTTTTCTTTCATTTTGTTTGTATTTCCAAAAGTATCTTTTTTCCACCTTATACCACCTCCAAAGAGCAAACACGGAAACCAAAACAATACAATACTTCACAGACGCAAAGCCAACGTTTCGATCCGAACAATTCAGTAAGAAAGCTACAAACATGTTTCTTGTTGTTGCCTATGTTTCACTTAGATATTAGAAATCAGGTGTTGAACAACCTCCTTTCTTAACTGCAACTTCCGTACGGACAGAAAAATGTGAAAAATTAAGCTGCTGAAGTTCACTTACTATCACAGAGCTTATTTCGTGGGGATGCAACGCCATAGTTAAAGTCCTCTGTAAAATAAAAGAACCGTAAAAAGGGAATTAAATACAATGGAGACACAAAAAAGGAATTATAGACATTGCCTGATCGATTTAAATCATTGGGGATGATTGAAAAATCGTGTCAGACTGAGATTCGAACCTGGGTCTCCTGTCTGGTAGCTGACCGCTGCGCCATCCAGACACATTGATACATGGACTATCCCAGGACGCCTTCCATTAGACCCAAATTCTCAACCTGACCACACGCTATGAATGTGGTGATCGCCGGTTCCGGTAAGAGTATCTGCACTGAAGAGATCATTTGGCCATCCTCGCCATAATTATATATACGTGGTGTGTCCTTTCGGAAAGTTGTGATCCAGCAGTCACTGTGAATTAAGACACAGGGGAATTACAGGCATTGGCTGCGAGTGGGTATTGATTTGAAACAGTGGTGAAGGTTGAAAATTTGTGCTGGGCTGGTATTCGAACCTGGGTCGCCTGCTTTTCAAGGCAGATGAGTTGACCGCTGCGCCATCCGCCCTCTGCAATTCCTTTGTGTCTTAATTCGTAGTGTCTGCTGGATCAAAATTCATATACATTACATATACACTGGTGACCAAAATTAAAGCGACGAACCAGTATTTCCCTTTCTTGTGTCTAATTCACCATATAATCAAACAAACTGTCAACAGATGTCCGTACACTCGTCTTCTGCAAGGAAAATGGGGTTCCTGTCAATGGACAACCACGCCATTCATGACTTCAGGGCACCTATCAATCGGGGTAGTGTTTGTTGGGTAGTCCAACATCCACAATTGCTGTGTATAGAGTTACTGACGGTGCAATACGGCACAAAGGAGACGCCTACCAGAATCTCTGCGGTGGAGGGTCATAGGAAGAATGGAAGCAGGACAATCACAAACTGATGAGGCCCGGTGGCTTAATGTGAATCGTTCTGTTGTTTCTCGGATGTGGCAACAATTAATAGAGTCTGAAACAGTACCTCAAAGACCAGGGCAGTGCCTACCACGTGTGATATCAGAAAGGGAGAACCGTTATTTGGATGTAAGGACACGATGGTACCGCCTTAGCACTGCACGAAACCGGCATCTGACCTCGCAGTATCCACTGGACGTATTGCATCGAGACAGGCGTTGTCCAGAAAGCTTCAGTAGAGTGGCCTTTATTGTCGGAGACCTGTAGTTGAGCCTGTGATGCGTCTTCACAGCCGGCCGATGTGGCCGAGCGGTTCTAGGCGCTGCAGTCTGGAACCGCGCGACCACTATGGTCGTAGGTTCGAATCCTGCCTCGGGCAGGGACGTGTGTGATGTCCTTAGGTTAGTTAGGTTTACGTAGGGGACTGATGACCTCAGATGTTGAGTCCCATAGTGCTCAGAGCCATTTGAACCATCGTCTTCACAGATGGGAACGTCTACAGTGGAGTCGTCAACATGGGTGGTCACACAATGGGCCAATGTTCTTCTCGCAGGTAAGTTCCGATTTAGTCGGGAGAGTGATTCTCGACGCATTCGCATCTCGAGGAAACGTAGAACACGATTTCTGGACCCAAACATTATGGAAGGAGACCGATATCGAGGAGCATACCTAATGTTGTGGGCAGGGATTATGTTGACCACATGAACACCTCTTCATGAAACAGTATGGGTGAATCGGCAAGGTTTAACTGCTGTCAGGTATCATGACGAAATCTTGGGACCTCACGTGCGTGATCGATCTCAACAGTAATTGATGTTGTCCTGGAAACGTAAGATTTTGCACGCATGGCGTGGCCTGCTCGCTCTCCCGATTTGAATCTCATAGAGCATGCCTGGGGTGCACTAGGAAGACGGATTGCATCACTTCAGCATCCATCAACCACTCTCAAAGACTAGCGAGCAGCTCTCCAGGAAGAATGGGTGTTATTGCCCCAACATGAGATTAATGATATATTTCACAGCATTCCCTTTCGTTGTCATGCCTGTACTGTTGCCAGAAGTGGGCACACCGCATACTGAGGCCATAAACCAGTTGCTGGAATGTGTGTGCAAATCTGTTGAGTTGGAAAAAAAGTCAAGAACATTTTTGTCTTCCGTTATGCGTATTGAAGTTGTTTACGTTGTGTATTCTTTACATTGTTTCTACTTTACTATCACTTTTTATACTGTTTTGTGGCAAATTAAACACAACCTCGTAACATTTCTGTTTGTTGCTTTAATTTTGGACACCAGTGTACATCAAATAGAATAGCCGGAAGCAGGATAATATACCAAATTCACACTTTATACCATTCAAGAAAATGGTACATGCTTACACACAACAAACATGGACTCGTGTGTAGCTCCCTATGTACGAATGCAGACAACAGCCAAACACGATGTCATTAGAGCTGTGAAGGACACAACTCTATACAAAAATTTTTTTTAATAAATTGAGGAGGGGGGGTGGGATGGTTAGTGTCATTAAGCTTAAGGATTGTATATTGTAGAAGTATAAAAAAATTATAGTATGTGGGACTCATTATAATAAATATGAAGTATTGTTTTTAATTTTGACACAGTCACTTTTCTCTAATACTATCACAATCGGTTTTGGCCTCCAAAGGCCGTTTTCAGATGCTATGGGCGACATTAGATGAACAAGTGTTCAGTCATTGTCAGCTCATGAGTTGACAACGCATGAATGCTTGTTGATCAGCTGCTACCCATAGCTTCTGAAATTGGGTTTTTAATGTGAAACCGCTTATGAGAGCAACATAAAAAATATGATTGTGTCAAAAAAATTAAAAAAGGAAAGAACAAGCCGAATGAATCTTTGCGAATTTCACAGGCTTACTTCCCGAACTGCAGCATTAACAGGCATGTATAAACGTATACCGGATGCAATAACACGTGTACTGTAAAAAAGACAAAAACCGAAACGGAAATATGTGTACAAAAACTCACAACTCAGTTTCAGAACTTGGTTGTGAAGTAAGAGGATGAGATCAGTGAGAGTTTTGACGAGCAACGTTTCGTCTTGGTTGAGGACACTAGAGATGCACATCAGTGAATCACTTAACACTGAATTGTGTGCTGCGGTGCTAATGCACGAAGTGTGAGCCAGGAAAGTGTACAAATGCAGCATCTCTAGCGATACTGCAAAAAATAAATTGGTCCACATTAAGGCTGAGTTGAAGTGCGACATAACGCTGTTATGTGAACAAGTAAATGCTCACAATTTACGGCAAGAGACAACAGCGCTGAAAGTTGCCGTGTAAATACAGTCATCAGTGAGCACACACGCAGTTGACACGTTCGAAAATGCACATTTATACAAACGACGGTACAAAGAGGAGACAGGACCGATCAGACCCTACAGAGACAGGTGATTCCGTCATTGGATTCCGGGCCGACGTTATCTGCTATACTGCTGAAACAGAACCTTCGAAAACATATTCCGTTTTTGGTGTTTTTCCCAGAAAAAAATAAAGACATCCGGTTATATTCATACCACAAACGTGGAATTATCAATGAAAGATCGAACTCATTACATCTTACATACAACGAGATGTCGTCCTTTAATCTAGCACCGAAAAACGGCAACTTATCAAGAATTTGTGAAAGCTTTCTTTAAAAAAGTATTGATCAGTATCCTGCAGGAAAGAGGAGTTCAGTCCTCAGCCCTATAACGCGAGACAAGGCAGTTGAAGAAAGTTCTTCAAGTGTTACCTATATAAAACGATCTACTGGAAAGAACTCATGACTGACAAGGACGTTATCAAACAGTTAACATCGAAGTGTCTATTACATATAAAGGAAAATCTAATCGATGTGCAGGCGGTGGATTTAGAGCAATTTATGTCCAGTCTTGATACGCTGGACTTTATACACGAACATGTAAGGTGCAGCTTTGGCAGCGGTGTTGGGCAGCAGGCAGCGGCCAGTGGTAGACAACAGTCAGCAAGAACGACGGATGGAAACTGAATGCAGACACACAGCGGAAGTGTAACAGTAAACAGACCACAAAATCAAAATTTGCTTTAAGTTTTAGCAGAAATCGGGGAAACGATCTCTGGTTCAACCTGACCTACAACCACGGCCAACACGAGAGCGGTAACCACAACTGGCAAAACAGACACGGTGAGTTTTGGCCACACCACATGCCAGACAACACAGGCTTACCTCACGCAATTAAGACATGCTCCTGGGATAAGCAGATACTTAGTCCCACTAATAATCTGAACTGGTCATAACTAGAAAATCAAAACTGGTCACCACCACAAAACCAGTCCTTAAGAATAGTGGAGGTAATGTAAGATCATGTTCCACCAACCCTGGGAGGATCAACAAACTAAACGCGACCATACTTTGCCCTCTGGTGCATGTCATGGGGCATCTGATGTAACTGCAACATAGATACACTGTAGTATAATGACGATATTGACATTCAGGACCAATTACGCATTGACATTGATGCATAGAAAGAGCAAACGGAGGATACGTTCCATGTGGCTGTTGGTGCACTCTTGTTGTGGTAGACAAGGGTGCCACGGTAAACATTATGACGAGGAACTGTTCCAAATTGGTCAAATGGCTCTGAGCACTATGGGACTTAACATCTATGGTCATCAGTCCCCTAGAACTTAGAACTACTTAAACCTAACTAACCTAAGGACATCACACAACACCCAGTCATCACGAGGCAGAGAAAATCCCTGACCCCGCCGGGAATCGAACCCGGGAACCCGGGCGCGGGAAGCGAGAACGCTACCGCACGACCACGAGCTGCGGACAGGAACTGTTCCCATAGCATCAGTGGGACCTATCGAATACTTATTTTGCCGCTTCAGAAATGCTAGATTTCAGGAGTTTTTGACGTGAAATTGCAAAGTATGAAATGACAGGTGCAGGTTAAAATGAATATAGGTAACCGAGTGATAAAATTCAGTCCTCATAGTTAAGGGCTTGATTATGAGCTGCATAACTGGCTTAGACTTTATGCATGAGAGGACCAGTATTATAGACCATTCACATTGGATCTGGATTTTAACAACTAATGGTGAGGAAGTCATTGTGGGTATGTTAAAGACTAGAACACGACGAGGCAGGTAAGGCCATGGCAACAGGATAAAAACCATACAGAAAGAATTACTGTACATGATTGACACACAGTTTCACTGCTAGGACAAATCAAGATCTATTCTAATGTAGGATCTAACTTAAACCACTTTCAGAGGAAAATGGCAGTCACGATGTCTCGATGGTGTACAGCAAACCAAACTGGCTGCCTTATTAATGAAGTATATTAATGTCTCATCCAACAAACCAGGTATCATTAAGAGATGTAAATATAAAAGGGGAAAGCCCTTCATAAGATATACTGCTGGCCTACTTACGTCATCCCTTGGACAAAACGGGAAGCTGTGACAAACGATATTAGAAAAATGTTACACTGAAGTGTAATTGAAACATCGGTATTGCCTTACAGTAGTCCTTTACTGGCAGATGGTAAAGCAAATGGCCAAGTGCGCTTAGTTTTAGACGCATGAGAAATAAAGTAATCCTACTCGTATGCGCGAGCCCTGAGATGGTCGAGCAACAGAAAAATTTTTTGGGGTTCGATACTTAGCTAGTATCGATATGAAAGTCTCAAACTGGCAGATTCTCTTGTGAAAGGATGCAAAAAAATATGCTGCTTTTCTTTTTAGAGACAGAGTTATCATCTTAGGGGACATTCTTTTGGCCTAAACACCTCAAAGCTTTTAGTGGTCTTACCTCATTCTTCAGACGATTTGTTTCAAAGGAACTACTGAACAACGACGATTTACTAAAATTCTTAAGATAGAACACTAAATGGTATTGGACAGAGGAATATCAGGTAGCATTCAATAAAATTAAACATCATTTAGCCTATTCAAAAATATTACACCATCTGGACATGACAGTATTGGTACTGACGCCTCATGTTCAGGTCTTGTATGATGTTTATTTCAAATTGTAGAAGAAAATGGAACATATAATTTCGAGCCCAAGAGTGGAAAATAATCAGAGAGGACTTTATTACAATTAACCCGCACCATAAACGAAGGTTGGGGTAATAAGTTGTCGTGGTGACATGTTTAACCAATGTTTGGACACATAAGGTACGAAACTCACTCGAAGAGAAACAAGGAACGTAATCGCTGACAATTACCTTTGGAGGTCTGAACCTAGAGAAAATCTTACTAAGATGCCTGATACTTTGTCCAGCAGTGAGACCACTACTGGGGTGTAACGAACTGAACCGAGTAAAACCATTAACCACCACAAATATAAAGTGCTGCCCACTTAGGGTCTATGGAAGAGGACCGACTTAATAACAAATAAAAAAAAGACCCTCAAAGCGTATCTCGGCTATAGTGGACTGAAGCAACCCCTACGCCCATCATTGCTCGGTTTTACATCTTGTACTCCGGTACTGACTACCCATTTTTCTGGATCACGATACAGGGTGGGCCAGGTTAGGGACTCTTAGATCTTGTGAACGGTTTTATATGCACCAGATGACACCTCCGCCCTCAACAGTATTACGATAATATTTAAAAACAGCCGGGAAAAAGGGCGTCAAGCAGACAGACTTTAAGCTCTTCATCCCAGCGCCCTGGATGGCAGAGAATGTCCTTCCACAATCCGTACCCAGGAACTTTCTCACCGGCTCTCAACTGCTTCCTAATGGAGCCCAACTTGGAGTCCTGCTCTTGTTATTCCACAAGTTTAGCAAACAATACTGCAACCTCGGCAAGCACTGAATTAACAAGGCCTTTTGCCACCTTGGCATCATGGGGACAAAAAGTCTCCTCCCCTTTGAACATTCCGCTCACGGTTTCTGCTACGTTATCGCACCCGCTAATATTGCGTACATTGAAGCCGCAAGGCGGAAATTCGGACATCCCAGCTGGTAACACGCTCAGTTTTATACGGGCAAGCCAGAACCCAACTACAAGCCTGGTTGTCCGCCTCCAGCGTCAATTCCCAGTGTTGAGTTAGTATTTAAATTTCTGTAGCCTGAAGAGGGCCGGCAACGCTTCAAACTCATAAGTAGAGTATTTCTTCTAACCTAGAGACTGGAACATAGATTGGTAGGCTAACGGCCTCCGCTAGCTATCTTACTCCTGAAGCAACACTGCTGCATCTCCTGAGTTAGAGGCGTCGGTTTGAACCATGAAAGGTTGACTGAAGTCAGGAACAGCCGCAACAGGGTCATTACTCAAAGCGATCTTAAGTGCATCAAACACAGCCTGCTGGATGTCAGCCCAGACAAACGGCTTGCTCTTCTTTTGCACTACGTGGCTAACTCAGAAAACTTCAGAACGAATTTTCGGAAGAAGTTATTCCAATGAAATGAACTATCCCTTTCTTAGTCTTAAGAGGGCGGAAACTATAAATAGCTCAGGTCCTAGACTGATCAGTCCTGACCCCTCATCTGAGTCTAATTACCTTAGAAAAGATATCTCATTATCAGCTAAGTTAACTATAGACTGTTCGACAGTTCGCCTTGCTAACTGTCCAAAAGCTGTCTCAAATGCTCCAGATGCTCGGGGAATGTGGTGCTGTAAATGACAGTATCGTCCATGAAGTTATACACACACTTGAACTTCAGTTCTGTGAGCACAGAATCGAGTAACCTAAAGAGATCTGTCACCCTGGTAAAAAGGCTGAAAGGCACCTGGCTGAATTCATATAAATTCCAGTCAGCTGAAAAGGCAGTGGCCACCTTGCATTCTTCGACAAGGGGAATCTGGTAATACATCTGGTTAGTACCGAAAATGGAAAAATAAGGGCCCTCGAAACCATGACATCACCCATATAGATCAAGAAGAGGGACAGGCTCCAAGATTACATTACGATTAAGGAAACAGTCCACAAAGGTTCTGAAATCCCCCTCCCCCTCAATTATTTTCAGGCACTAAAAGTATCGCTGATGTACATCGAGAGGTGGACGGTCTTACAACTCCTCAATGAGTACATTATCTACCAACTCATGCAGTGACTTCATCTTAGGTGGAGATACCCGTTAGCAAAATCCGATATTCAGTACAATTAGTCACACCCAATTTATCTGTCAACACTTCCGAGATACCACGCAACATCTTAAGGAGAGGCTCAGCCTGGAGAGGTAAATGAACAACGTCAAACTCTACCCCATTAACATTGGTATTACAGAGACTTGAGCCACTAGAATGGGGACGCAAGTGAAACTTCACCTCAGGCCGAAATCAAAAGTAAAATTTCCCACGTGCATAATCCAAAACTAATACCATTTTACTTACAAAATCGCACCGCAAGAGAAGGTCAGTGCTTAAGCCTTCCGCCACCCACACCCCCATGTGCGAAGAAAAATCACCGGTACAACAAGAAATGTGCATGGATCCTGTCAAAGGGAAAGCTTGAGAATTAACAGTTATACACGTTCTCACATGAGCTTTAAATTGGGAAACTTACAAGTGATCCGTTATCTGGAGTACCACCTTTGACTCATTAAGGATAGATTACTACCAGAATCTAGTAGTGCACAGAGTTGATCATGATTGACGTATGCACAGAGAATGGAATAGGATTTTAAGTCACCTCTTTTACTTTATTACGTGCACTCAACAATGTGAAAAGGAGCCATGCCGTATCTGTTAATGGCGTCAGCTGTAGAAACCCTTTTTTCCGTTGACTTCACACTGGTGAGCAAAATGACCTTACCGACCACAGCGATAGCACCTGCATTGGGAGGGCCTCATCTTACTAGCAGAAACGCCTGAGGTGGGCTCAGACTGACAATGAGATGACGCCTTTTCACAGCCTCTCCTGTGACTGGCTTGTTGAACCACATCCACAATGGTGACAAAGTTGCATAAGTCACGATAGGTAGCCGGCCTCTCAACAAACAAGACTGTAGAATGATCCTCGGTTTTAATCTCTTGCAAACTTGTGGCAACAATCCCTGCTCAGCTGACTCTAGATTAAAGGCCACAGCTGTCGTGCATACTTCACCAATATAATCAACTAGAATCTCGTAATCATTGAGAGCTGATTTCTCAGGATGGGGCAGGTTAAAGTTACGATTGTGGATGGGGCCATAATCAGTTCTCTCGGTTGCACAACAAATACGTAAACTATTTAAAGAAATTAAAATTTTAACACAATCTCTTAAAAAAACACAATTGACTGGATTACGGATGAAGGCCTTATCACGGAAAAAAATTGCACAATTTTAGGACCAAAGGGCCACCAACAATAACCTCAAACAACAAACGGATGAAGGCCTGAGTTAGAAGTCAGAAGAGCAATTCCAAATAGCACATATTAAGATAATACATCGTTTGAAAACAAACTGTAACACTGCTGAAGGCATTATTATCAATGAAGTGAAATTATTGCTCGGCTAAAGGCCACACACAACTTCAAATCACAAACGACTGAGGGTCTGAATTAGAATCAGCAGAACAATTCCAAATAGCACTTTAAAAATAAATACCTTGTTATTAAAACAAGTTTGCTAAAAAAACTTACTGTAACATGGCTCAAGGCATTATCACAAAAGAACTGAAATTATTGCTTGGCTGAAGTCCACACCAATAATAAAAAGAAAATTACAAACATCCTTAAAACAAAAATCACCATCTAAGGAATCAGGACAAGCGGTTCTCAGCAAGTGTTCTAAGGATCGGCCTGGGAACGTAACTCAAACAGAAGGTAAGGTGAGACAGGCAGCCAAGAGTTGTACTCACGTAACAGGATGGCAACTAGGGGCAGCTTAAGCGCCGACCTACCGACTAAGCAATCCGCTTAGTGTCCGATCAGCAGTACAACGATGGAATAATTTTAGGCAAGGGCGAAGAGACAGATAGCACTACGTCTTCAGAGAACACCCAAGGCCGAAGGAAATACTAGAACCGAGGTAAACCTCCCAAATAATATATGCACATTCCACTACAAGAGGCTGTCGAACTACACACTGTGTCGGACAGCATCAACACGACGAGGAAAGGTACACTATCGAGAATGTACTTTCACCGCCTCGTACCACTTCACTCGTTACCGCCAGGCTCAGCAGCCCTGGGAGCATCAACCCACCGACCGAAGGCGAGGTTGCATAAGCAGTTAACTCTTCACTCAACTTAAACGTCCAGGGTACGGCAGTGGCAGCACGCCGCCATCGGCCCCAGCTTGCCCCCCACCCCCCGCATGCACAGACCTGCTCGCTGCTGCGCCCCCAACCGACATAAAGTCCGATCGCAATCCCCTACTCCACACTACGCGGAAATACTAGTGGTCGCTCAAAAGATAGTACCACAGTACTTGTATCGATAATCGCTGCTCCTATCACTCACGGGAAGGCAAGCCAGCAACTTAGTGACGTCAGTAAATCGGATAAGAAACGAGATGCCATAACCGCAATGACAAGGTACCAAGCAATAAACGGCATGAACACGAGCCGCCCACGGCTCAGTCATGTTGGACGCGAAAAAATATTGATTAACGAGTTTGATATTAATCCTGGCAGACAGGCGTTCTCTTAGCATGCGGCACGCAGTTCCCTCAAAAAAGCTCTTTCTCGCTAAGACCTCAGAGGCTGTTTTGGCCAAGGAACCTTGACGCAAACGACTGAAATGTGGTTTCCACGTCATTTCACTTAAACTAATTCGTGAATTTATCAGTCTATTATGGGGTTGATCAACCACTGGTTTGAACTAGGAATCTGTGACTACTCAAGCCAAGTCTTCAACTCTCCACAACCAATGCATAGTTTACACTTGCATGAGATACAACTTAGTACCCGATGGGACACTAAACCAAGGAAACTTTGTCTGCTCTGCCTCTGACAAGGAAGCGATGCAGTGCATGATGGCCATGGTTACCTGACGAATACACTCCGTCGTCACCTGCACCACAGCTCCCATAGCAGCGCGAAGACTCACTGATAGCTCTGCTATGTCCCTATCCTTTACCAGTCCTCATATTTTATTCCCATCATATCTCAAGTGGTCTTTGTGAAGGCAACCCAACCCCACCACGACTCGATACTTGTAACAGACGAATCCACCTGAACCGCAAAGTCAAAATACAACAGATTCTGCTGCCTAGATAGACAAGTACATTACACATAAATACACATGCATATTCCTTCAACTTCCTGAAACAATACGCTCTGCTACCACAACGTTAAGCACTACGGGCGTAAGTGTGAGTGGGAGTGGAAGGCCTGTGCAAAATAAGGATTGAACAGCATTTCTATCAAGATTTTTATTAACACTTCTCGGGAAAAGTAACTTTACCAGTTGGTCAACAGGATCTTGACATATTAAGACAAGACCATCCAGTTAGCTGAAACACTTTAAGAACAATTACTAATAATCGATATAACATTCTCTTCAAAGGTTCTTTTCCTTTGTTGATACGGTAAATAATTAAGTACAAAACTCAAGACTGCCCTAAATGACACTGTTGTATAACAAATATAATACGATAGGAAAACAATCTCCAAAACAGCCAGGCAATAAACATCATTAGAATGTGCTTGATGAAACTACAACAAATAATTCAGGTTTGCCTAATAGCAGTTCATTAAAAGGAAAGGAAAACAATTAAAGATGTCTGATATGAAAACACTCGTTGGGCAATGTGGTCTGGATGAATAGCCCCGAAATTACTTAGGGCACGCCTGATACACTGCTCACCACATCTCCCTTTCTAAGCAGCTCATGGGTAAGCACCCCAAGGCACAAAATGATAGTTATAAGCAGGGAAGTAAATTTTAGGGAAATCAAGTAAAAACTTAAGTCAACAGTTTACAAGCTAGCGGCATAGACAAAACAGTCGCTACGAGATAGGGTAACTGATAACTCACCATGGCAACCACCCTGACTTACACATGATTTTGAGGAACCGAGATTCAGCATCAGATCATGCCATGAAGTGGAAACTGTAAATACTTAATCTTCACTTGCGACAGAAAACATAGCTGGCAGGAAAATGCGAGTGGTTGGCTGATAAACCACACATACGTTCAACGCAAGCCTGGCTTAGAAATATAACCCACCAAAATTCGTACAACGAGATTTGCCCCCATAAGACACATAAGTCTTACGGGGGCAAATCTTGGTGTGTGACTGCTGCCCTGGCAAATCTGCCATTTTCTGTATCCAGAAAGGCCCGTACAGGACCTGCAACACGCGGTCGTGCATTATACTGCTGAAATGTAGGATTTCGCAGGCATCTAATGGAGGGTAATGCCACGGGTCGTAACACATCTGAAATGTAACGTCCACTGTTCAAAGTGTCGTCAATGCGAACAAGAGGTGACTGAGACGTGTAACCAATGGCACCCCATCCCGTCACGCCGGGTGATACGCCAGTATGGCGATGACGAATACACGCTTCCAATGTGCGTTCACCGCAATGTCGCCAAACACGGATGCGACCATCATGATGCTGTAAACAGAACCTCGATTCATCCGAAAAAATGACGTTTTGCCATTCGTGCACCCAGGTTCGTCGTTGAGCACACCATCGCAGGCGCTCCTGTCTGTGATGCAGCTTCTTGGGTAACCGCAGCCATAGTCTCCGAGCTGATAGTCCATGCTGCTGCAAACGTCATCGAACTGTTCGTGCAGATGGTTGTTGTCTTACAAACGTCCCCATCTGTTGACTCAGTGATCAAGACGTGGCTGCACGATCTGTTACAGCCATGCGGTTATGATGCCTGTCATCTCAGCTGCTAGTGATGCGAGGCGGGTGGGATCCAGCACGGCGTTCCGTATTATCCTCCTGAACCCACCGATTCCATATTCTGCTAACAGTCATTGCATCTTGACCAACGCGAGCAGCAATGTCGCGATACGATAAACCGCAATCGGGATAGGCTACAATCCGACCTTTATCAAAGTCGGAAACGTGATGGTACGCATTTCTCCTCCTTATACGAGGCATCACAACAACGTTTCACCAGGCAACGCCGGTCAACTGCTGTTTGTATATGAGAAATCGGTTGGAAACTTTCCTCATGTCAGCACGTTGTAGGTGTCGCCACCGGCGCCAACCTTGTGTAAATGCTCTGAAAAGCTAATCATTTGCATATCACAGTATCTTCTGCCTGTCGGTTAAATTTCGCGTCTGTAGCACGTCATCTTCGTGGTGTAGCAATTTTAATGGCCAGTAGTGTAAAACTACTACTCGGTATGTTATTTAATGTAGTTTCCGCTGTGTTACAGCGTATATCTGTCAGTCAATCAGTCATTATCAAGTGTATCTTAACCTGTAAGATTAGTAGAAACACATGTATTTCACTGCTTTAAAAAACAATTTGGCATGAAAAATACATTTAACGCTCAAATCGAGGGTCTGTTGTGCCTTGCATCACGCATGGTACAAAGCTCGCACTTTGCTCATCGACAAATGCTGCTTAAGCTTTAACTCTGAGATATAGAGCCAAAAACCTATCTCCGTGTGTTTTGTGCTATTGTATAAGAAATATTTTACCTACTTTGATAAATAATGAAGATAATTTTAGGTTTCTTTAAAGTGTTTTACAAAGATTGAACTTTTCTCATCGACTGGTTCAACTTAAATTGTAATTTTAAAATAGTGGACAATGACTGAGTGTTCTGTTTTACTGGCTAATAAAACACTGTGCTCTAACTGAGAGATCTAACTCTGTGTGTGTGTGCGTGTGTGTTTTGTTGATGGAATTGTATGAGGTTGTTGCTGCTGAGAAAGCTCTTGTCACTCCTACATGTAGGCAACCCGCCTGAAATTATAAGAATGATCTTTTAGACTTTCGTAAAACTTTACACCTCTAGAATTGCAGTCCACAATCATAATTGAATATATGATCGGTAGTGATAAGAGGGAAAAATCTTGACTTTATGGGTATTGTACAGCTCCAAGCCTATACTGTGGGTAACAATCGGTATAGCTATAATTCTGAGTAACAGCTGATGGTTAATAAACTGAGTACTGACCATTTACTGTAGCCAGAACCGTAATAGGAAATAATTTCTAATCTTACTACCAGGCATCGACATGACTATGAAGAACTATTATATTTCTCTCGTATCTCTTTCTGATTTCCTTTACCTAACGATGGCCAAACTATCACTTGCACTTCAAAATATGACTAGAGAAAAGTACTGTGTTTCTTTTAAACGTATATATCAGTGCCTTTATGAGTTCACAGGCAACCATCATTTATAAAGCGGATGAGAATCCTCCATGCATGTTTTCCCTTACTGCGAGTAGGCCGCTGCATTTCGAGAAACGTACGTTACCTAAGAGCTAAGAACTTCATTCCATGGCAGACCAGTACAAGAGGCTCAAACACTTGCAAATTGCTACAGCCTCCATCTGCCACCCCACTGGGGTTAATTGCCTGAGCGCCTGTTCAATCTCTAAAGCAGTAACTTCCTGTGTGTAGACCCTCCACAAAGAGGCCTGTTACTCGTGCTCTTTGAATCAGTGGTGGAAGTGTTATTCCTCATTTCCTCTCAGGTAAGTCTTTGCAAGCACTTCGTCATTAAAAGAAACGTTTCTCTTACTAATCGTTCAGTTACTGACGGTTTTAGTGCTTTTAACTTGTTTCTCTGCTCATTTATTTGTGATATTCAAAACAACTGAAACATCATCTGTCACATGGCGTTAAAATAGTGTCACCAGATCCATCTGAGCACGTAAAGAGGGAGAAATTACTATTTTTTATTAGTAGCTGCTTGACTGTTTCTGTGACGAATTGATAATGTCTAAATCTTAAAATCTGAAAGACCTCAATTTACCACGCGGCGTAAAACACAAAATATGTATGACCATTATGTGTTCTTTATATTTGGCTTGCGGAATTCCACTAAATCTTATTTACTTAGCCCTAAGACGAAAAATTCAAACTGATGTTCTATGGGAAGCCACACTAAATATGTATGATCACACAACGTGAATGACTGATTACTGCGTTTTTCTTCAAAAAACAAACACTGTTAATAAAGTCTGCAGCCAGTAACAGCTGCTACATAGAAAATTTCCCGGATTAACTTGTAACCTTTACTCTATGGCTCCTTGCTGACCATCCTCCTTGGAATCAATAGGTCCTCCCGCACCCGCGTAGCTCTACTCCCGACAATAGTAAACAGTTTTGATTTTCCAAATCTCCATTACATGCTACTTTCGTCCAGGTGAAACTCTTTACTCCTTACCAGTAGCCTGGTAATCAAACCTCACCTAGAAATGGCTGCACTCTTTGCTTTTAACTGTCGTCTTGGTTGCATAACCCTCCAGTTACGATTAGCTCACACATCTATGTTAATTAATTAAATATGTTACCTGGAGAAATGCATTTCAGCAATTTCATTTCTCTAAATTAATTATTTTTTATTGTTGCGATTTATTTTCATCTGTGTATAGGGAATGTACGAGAAAACGTTTCATCATACAAGTTTTCCCGCAACAGTGTGCAAAAATATAACAGGACATAGAGAATGCTCCATTGAAACATTTGAGGTAGGGAATCTGGGGTCGGAGAACCCAGTTTAAGGAGACACGGAAGTAAACTTGTCTATCGCTTTGTTTAGTACTACTTTTTTCCAGCTTATTTACGACTAACATGGGTACAAGTTCACACGTGTTGTACTGTTTATTTACGTGAACATTATCTACTTCCTGCATGGAAACAAGGGGGAGGAGCCTCATTACAAGGAGGTCTGAATGGCGACCTGTACTTGAGGTTCGTGCAAAGAGCCCTACCTGAGTTGTTGGGGAGCGCATCCTTGACTGTTCGTGTGAGTACGTGGATACAACATGACGGTGCACCGCCTCACTTCAGTGTGAATGTCCGCAACCATCTCAGTGCAGTACTTCCTGGTCGCTGGATTGGAAGGGGCGGTCCTATTCCATGGCCTACGATGTCACCTAACCTGTATCCCCTAGATTATTTGCAGTGTATAAGACCCAAGTGGATACGGAGATGGATTTAGTTTCCAGAACTGCAGCTGCCTGTGACGTGATTCGAAACACACCAGAGATATTTGTCAGAGTGGGTCAGAATCTTGTTTGCCAGTGTCATGATTGCATTGAGGCTGATGCCCGCCACTTTCAGCACATTTTGTAAGATATAGTACAAATTGTACGTTCATTGTGTCAGTGATGGTATTTGCAGTTGATTGTAACTAACGTAAATAAAGACGTGCACAGTAAGTGATTTTATTCCTATTATCTCCTTAAGATGGCTTCCCCTACATCAGGTTTCCTACTTCAAATTCCTCCCTGGAGCATTCTCACATCCTGATAAATTTTTGCATGTTCTTACGGAAACACCCTGTATGCCTATAAATAGAAAAGTACCTGAATGTGTCTGAAAATGCTGAGACGTCATTTGTAAAGCCGAGGTAAAAACAGACGCTGGTGGAATAAGCAATTTTGTCGATGGAGGAGTCGGAGTGAGGTGAAATGCGGCGTGCCGGTCTGGTGATGAGATTAGCAGGGCCGCGTCGGTTCGCGTGCTGCTCGGCGTTCGCAGGCGCCAGTTGAGGGCTGTCAGCTGGAAGTGGCAGCTTCCACGGCCTTCCAAAACGACTTTGGTTCTCCAGCGACCACCACACCAGCGCTCGCTGCTGCTACTATAGCGAGGGTGCATTCCTAGGGCATAACCAAACACCGTGTGCCTCACTACACCACGCTGTCACCAGGTCAAAAAGAAGATTATTGAATTTTCATGAAAAAATACTGACCGTAACTTTTGATTCAAGGTCAATAATGAATTTAATAATTGGCGAGAGCTGAAGTCGACAACTCAGGTGCCAACTCACATATTTATTAATGCACTACTGGCCATTAAAATTGCTACACCATGAAGATGACGTGCTACAGACGCGAAATTTAATCGACAGGAAGAAGATGCTGTGATATGCAAATGATTAGCTTTTCAGAGCATTCACACAAGGTGGCGACACCTACAACGTGCTAACATGAGGAAAGTTTCCAACCGATTTCTCATACACACACAGCAATTGACCTGCGTTGCCTGGTGAAACGTTGTTATGATGCCTCGTATAAGGAGGAGAAATGCGTACCATCATGTTTCCGACTTTAATAAAGGTCGGATTGTAGGCTATTCCGATTGCGGTTTATCGTATCGCGACATTGCTGCTCGCGTTGGTCAAGATCCAATGACTGCTAGCAGAATATGGAATCGGTGGGTTCAGGAGGATAATACGGAACACCGTGCTGGATCCCAACGGACTCGTATCACTAGCAATCGAGATGACAGGCATCTTATCCGCATAGCTGTAACGGATCGTGCAGCCACATCTCGATCACTGAGTCAACAGATGGGGAAGTTTGTAAGACAACAACCATCTGCACGAACAGTTCGATGACGTTTGCAGCAGCAGGGACTATCAGCTCGGATACTATGGCTGCGGTTACCCTTGACGGTGCATCACAGTCAGGAGCGCCTGCGATGGTGTACTCAACGACGAACCTGGCTGCACGAATGGCAAAACGTCATTTTTTCGGATGAATCGAGGTTCTGTTTACAGCATTATGATGGTCGCATCCGTGTTTGGCGACATTGCTGTGAACGCACATTGAAAGCGTGTATTCGTCATCGCCATACTGACGTATCAACCGGCGTGACGGTATGGGATGCCATTGGTTACACGTCTCGGTCACCTCTTGTACGCATTGACGACACTTTGAACAGTGGACGTTACATTTCAGATGTGTTACGACCCGTGGCTCTACCCTCCATTCGATCCCTGCGAAACCGTACATTTCAGCAGGATAATGCACGACCGCATGTTGCACGTCTTGTAAGCGCCTTTCCGGATACAGAAAATGTTCGACTGCTGCCCTGGCCAGCACATTCTCGAGATCTCTCACCAACTGAGAACGTCTGATCAATGGTGACCGAGCAACTGGCTCGTCACAATACGCCAGTCACTACTCTTGATGAACCGTGGTATCGTGTTGAAGCTACATGGCCAGCTGTATCTGTACACGCCATCCAAGCTCTGACTCAATGCCCAGGCATATCAAGGCCGTTATTACGGCCAGAGGTGGTTGTTCTGGGTACTGATTTCTCAGGATCTATGCCCCCAAATTGCGTGAAAATGTAATCACATGTAAATTCTAGTATAATATATTTGTCCAATGAATACCCGTTTACCATCTGCATTTCTTCTTGGTGTAGCAATTTTAATGGCCAGGGTACCTTTGATTTTAATCTTTGGTAACAAACAGTACAGTTCAACGTGTAAACCGATCCAAGGTCGTTCCTGGCGTAGTTCGCAGTGTTGTCAGGTGAAGAGTGAGTTCAAAGGTTAACTGAAATTTCCAAGCTCCAACCGGGATTTCCAGCCTAGTTCTTCCGTTGTTGCTCTACCGCCTCGAATCTTCGTCATACAGTACAGCAAGCACTGTGCGTATTATACAGAAAATCACAAGGTGTCTACCGGCAGCCGTAGACAGGCCGCTCGCCTTGTGCTTCACCTGTACATTGGCCGCCGGATTTGACAGTGCTGACCACCCGCTCTCTCACTGAAGCACAGTGGCGGCTCGTAACTAAAATCAGCGGGAGTATTGGTCCACAAAATCTTTAGTTTCTGTTTTAAAACTGTACAAAAGGAAACAAACGTTTATAACAAGAAAATTATTTCAGAAACTCGCTAAAATCCTGAAAGAACTAAGTTAAATTTTTTTGGGGTTAGAAGTAGCAGCCAACCATTCGCCAAATACAGGTTTATTGAACCTTGGCCATGGGTTCGACAGTTTTAAAACTGTATTCTTCGGAAAGTATATTGTACGTATAATCACATATTATCTATATCCGATGTTGGAGTCGTCGACTGTCGACTACACGTGTATATCATCCACTTAATCATCATGTAAAACACGTGATTTAAAAGCAGTAGTTCTGTACTGTAGGATTTTGTCTTAAAACTTTTTAAAATACCACACATTAAGTTTTAAGACAAAGCCCTGCAATAGAGAGCTACTACTTTTAAATTATGTGTTTTAAATGTTCATTAAGTGGATGACACGCACATGTGCTGGACAAATTCAACGACTCCCACATCGGATACAGATAATTTATAATTCTAAATACAATACCTTCTAAAGAAGACAGTATTAAAACTGACTAAACAACGATCAAGGTTTAATAAAACTGTATTTTTCAACTGACTGGCTGTTATTTCCAACCCATTGAAGCTCTTGCATGCACAGTTGCTGAAACGCAGCCATGTTCAAAGTCTTAAGTATTTTTACATCCTTGTTTTCATTTGAGTAAAAATGTCAACAATTTTCTCCTTGATATCTGGATTACAACCGAGGAAATCTTTCGCCATTGAAAGTACTCGCAGGGCATTTAGTCTTTTCGAATTTGTAGTGATACCAGAAAAGTTTTTAATTCTTTTCGGTGTTGAAAAGCAGCGTTATGCCTTTAATGTAGTTATGGGGACCGTCAGGAGGATTTTGATCGGTTTCGTAATTTCACTAACAAAACTGTAAATTTTTTTTTTCAAGACGAATTTCAGCAGCTACGTTAATTTGCGATATCAAAGCTATGATATGCTTTGAGTTCAGTTTCAAACTCTTCTTTGTCAACCATTGGACATGCTTCAGCGGTCAGTACTATCTCTTTTTTGTGTTCATTCTCGAAACCAACCATGCAATTCTTGTTGAACAATTTATCAGCTGGAGTTTATCAGCTGCTAAGTGTTTACTGGAAGAATATCAGTCCATTACATCGACACGTACAGTCACACACTTTGTTAGCTTCTACCATGAATGTGTTTGAAAGATTCTCATAGTGCGTTTTTTGTCCATTCTAAGATATGTTTTCAATATTGTTCCATATTCATTAACTTTCAGTATACTGTTTTATCGAGATTTCATTTGGTTGTGCTATTCCAAAATGAGGCACAGTCTCGTGATAAAAACTCCAACAAAGCTTGAAATTATCATATACAGGTATTTCAAAATTCCTGTTGCTTCTGCATTGGCTTGACCTGCATTTGACGTTCACCGAAATTTAGTGAGGCTGTATTTTAAGGGTTGCAAACTCTCCTGAACTGTGTTGAAGTTCCACCTTGAATCAGGTGGACGTGGAGTGATGATGTCCATATGCTTCCTGGGGTGTTTACCAGCTGCGATTATCTTGAGAAGAATATTGGAATAGCCAGAATGTTAGAGAAAAATATTGCTGGTTTCGTTTAAGAACTTGCTGCAGTTCTCATTATTAATTTAAGCTGACCTGCGCACAGGAAATGAAATGTGCGTTAGCGTAATCTGCTTTTATTTTTGCTTGAACTGCTGTTTTCTCCCTTTCATCGAACTTACACCATCAAATGTCTAAGCTGTCAATTTTTGTCCATTTCCTCGAAGGACTGTGCCCTATTATTCTGAAACACGCTTTGCTATGGCGTCTGCATCTTGCTTTTATGAAAAAGGAATTCTCCAAACACGCTCAAATATTTTTCCATTCATTACGTAAGGAGTGGAGTTCGCCACATTTGTTGTGTTATCAGCCTTGGAAGCTACGTGGGAATTTCTGTCCTATCTCCTCTGTTGCAGGCAGTCAGGTATATCATTACGAATTGTCTTAGAAACATCCATGTACACTGTACTGGTTTCTAAATGATTCTTATTATCCTTTTTCTTCATTCATAGTTTCGATAGAGGAGGATGCAGTCTGTTGTTTTGGAGAAAATTTCACGGTTTGTTTTTAACTTCCATATTATGCTCATTGACTCTAAGTCTGTATGTCTCTGTAAGTTTCTCATTAATACTATCGGTTCCTAAAAGTGACAGTGAAACTACTTTATCAACGTACTTCTTGACCTCTCATACTTTTCAACTTTGCCTTTCATTTTGTTTGTATTTCCAAAACTATCCTTTTTCCACTTTATACCACCTCCAAACAGCAAACACGGAAACGAAAACATTACAATACTTCACAGACGCAAAGCCAACGTTTCGATCCGAACGATTCAGAATGAAAGCTACGAACATGTTTCTCGTTGTTGTCTATGTTTCACTTAGATATTAGAAGTCAGGTGTTGAACGACCTCCTTTCTTAACTACAACTTCCGTATGGACAGACAAATGTGAAAAATTAAGTCACTTACTGTCACAGAGCTTATTTCGTGGGGATGCAACGCCATAGTTAAAGTTCTCTGTTAAATAAAAGAACCGTAAAAAAGGAATTAAATACAATGGAGACACGAAAAAGGAATTACAGACATTGCCTGATCGATTTAAATCATTGGGGATGATTGAAAAATCGTGCCAGACTGAGATTCGAACCTGGGTCTCCTGTTTGGTAGGCTGATGAGCTGACCGCTGCGCCATCCAGACACATTGATACATGGGCTATCCCAGCACGCCTTCCATTAGACCCAAATTCTCAACTTAACCACACGCTATGAATGTGTGATCCTTGCTCATTCCAGTTCGCCGGTTCCGGTAAGAGTGTATCTGCACTGAAGAGATCATTTGGCCATCCTCGCCATAATTATATATACGTGGTGTGTTCTTTCGGAAATTTCCAGAAGAACAGACAGTTGTGATCCAGCAGTCACTATGAATTAAGACACAGAGGAATTACAGGCATTGGCTGCGAGTGGGTATTGATTTAAAACAATGGTGATGGCTTTGAGCACTATGGGACTTAACATCTATGGTCATCAGTCCCCTAGAGCTTAGAACTACTTAAACCTAACTAACCTAAGGACATCACACAACACCGAGTCATCACGAGGCAGAGAAAATCCCTGACCCCGCCGGGAATCAACCGTGGTGAAGGTTGACAATTTCTGCTGGGGTGGTATTCGAACCTGGGCCGCCTGCTTTTCATGCCAGATGAGTTGACCGCTGAGGCATCCGACCTCTGCAATTCCTTTGTGTCTTAATTCGTAATGGCTGCTGGATCAAAATTCATATACATTACATATACACTGGTGACCAAAATTAAAGAGGCGAACCACTATTTCCCTTTCTTGTGTCTAATTCAACATATAATCAAACAAACTGTCAACAGATGTCCGTACACTCGTCTTCTGCACGGAAAATGGGGTTCCTGTCAATGGACAACCACGCCATTCATGACTTCAGGGCACCTATCAATCGGGGTACTGTTTGTTGGGTAGTCCCACATCCATAATTGCTGTGTATAGAGTTACCGACGGTGGAATACGGCACAAAGGAGACGCCTACCAGACTCTCTGCGGTGTAGGGCCGTAGGAAGAATGGAAGCAGGGTAGTCGGAAATTGATGAGGCCCGATGGCTTAATGTGAATCGTTCTGTTGTTTCTCGGATGTGGCAACAATTTATAGAGGCTTAAATAGTACCTCAAAGACCAGGGCGGGGCCTACCACGTGTGATATCAGAAAGAGAGAACCGTTATTTGAATGTAAGGGCACGATGGTACCGCCTTAGCAATGCACGAAACTGGCATCTGACCTCGTAGTATCCACTGGACGTATTGCATCGAGACAGACGTTGTCCAGAAAGCTTAGACAGAGTGGCCTTTACTGTCGGAGACCTGTGTTTGATGTGTCTTCACAGAAGGGAAGGTCTACAGTGGAGTCGTCAACACGGGCGGTCGCACACTGGGCCAATGCTCTTTTCGCAGGTAAGTTCAGATTTGGTCTGGAGAGTGATTCTCGACGCATTCGCATCTCGAGGAAACGTAGAAAGCGATTTCTGGACCCAAACATTATGGAAGGAGACCGATATCGAGGAGCATACCTAATTTTGTGGGCAAGGATTATGTTGACCACATGAACACTTCTTCATGAAATAGTATGGGTGAATCGGCAAGGTTTAACTGCTGTCAGGTATCGTCACGAAATCTTGGGACCTCACGTGCGGTTGTTGCGATTCAGTGCGCGTCCAGACTTCATACTGATGGACGATAGTGATCGACATCAAGAGTGATTGATGTTTTCTTTGCAACGCATGATATTGCAAGCATGGCGTGGGCTGCTCGCTCTCCCGATTTGAATCTCATAGAGCATGTCTGGGGTGCACTAGGAAGACGGGTTGCATCACTTCAGCATCCACCAACCACTCTCCAAGACAGCTCTCCAGGAAGAATGGGCGCTATTGCCTCAACATGAGATTAATGATATCATTCACAGCATTCCCTGTCGTTGTCAGGCCGGTACTGATGCCAGAAGTGGGCACACCGCATACTGAGCCCATTAACCAGTTGCCGGAATGTGTGTGCAAATATTTTGAGTTGGACAAAAATCAAGAACATTTTTGTCTGCCGTTATGCGTATTGAAGTTGTTTACGTTGCGTGTCCTTTACATTGTTTCTGCTTTACTATCCCCTTTTTATACTGTTTTGTGGCAAATAAACACAACCACGTATCATTTACGTTTGTTGATTTAATTTTGGACACCAGTGTACATAAAATAGAATAGCTGGAAGCGGGATAATAAAACAATTTCACACTTTATACCATTCAAGAAAGTGGTACACACTTGCACACAACAAACATGGCCTCGTGTGTAGCTTCCTGTGTACGCATGCAGACAACAGCCAAACACGATGTCATTAGAGCTGTGAAGGACTCAACTCTACACAGAAAATTTTGTATTTTTTTCATAAACTGAGGAGGGGCGGATGGTTACTGACATTAAGCTTAAGGATTGTATATTGTAGAAGTCTAAAAAAAAATTATGGTAAGTGGGACTCATTATAATAAATGTGAAGTATTGTTTTTAATTTTGATACGGTCACTTTTCTCTGATACTATCATAATCGGTTTTGGCCTCCAAAGGCCGTTTTCAGATGCTATGGGTGACATTAGATGAACAAGTGTTCAGTCATTGTCAGCTCATGAGTTGACAACGCATGAATGCTTGTTGATCAGATGCTACCCATAGCTTCTGAAATTGGGTTTTGAATGTGAAACCGCTTATGCGAGCAACATAAAAAAAGATGACTGTGTTAAAAAAATTAAAAAAAAGCCTTACAAAAAGTCAATCATCGTCTCCACAAACGGATTGCAAAAAAATGGTTCAAATGGCTCTGAGCACTATGCGACTTAACTTCTGAGGTCATCAGCCGTCTAGAACTTAGAACTAATTAAACCTAACTAACCTAAGGACATCACACACATCCACGCCCGAGGCAGATTCGAACCTGCGACCGTAGCGGTCACGCGGTTCCAGACTGAAGCGCCTAGAACCGCACGGCATAGGTTTTAAATCACTGCTTCGAGGGTGTGTTTCTGAATCGACATAAATTCTAGGATAGCAGATTCATAGTACGTACCCCCATACCTCATTTAAAATACACTGCACCTCTCGACATCAAATGAAAACAGGGCGTTATGCAGTTACACACTGCCTATACGCGAGCCGCCACTGCTGAAGCACCAAATTGTCATGTTGAATGCCATACTGGTACGTTTGTCAATAGTAGCGAACCGCAGAAAGGTTCCTCAAAATTATCCCCTCTCCAGGGGGTTTCTTTGTTATTACATAGAAACAAATCCTCTAAGGGATATAACTTTGCTAAACTGTTACAATATAACTGGCTTTTTGAGCATATTATTATATTCATTTACCTGAATAAATAAACTATACGCTATAAAATCATTCTCTTAAAACTAACAAAATCATTGAGACTGTTATAATGGTGGTATTGCATTATCATTGACTTTTTTACTTACATTTCATTCTGGTACACCGCAATGGGTCATAATTAGAAAACCGCTGAGCCACGTTTAAGCGATCAGTGTCCCTTCCCGCTAACACTCTATCCGTTATAAGATCACTTTAAATGAGGTTGCCGGTGAGCGGTTGACACTATCTGGTTCTGAGCGCTGGGTGAGTTCACTGTTGTTTGTGGCCTCCTCAGTTAGCTTTAAGTTTCACATGGTAGTTTCCCTGCTGGCCCACCGACCTGTGTGCAGTTTCAAAATGTGCACGGATTATAGGGTTAAAACTCAACCCATCCGAAATCGAAGCGGTACTGGTTGGTCGTTGTAGGCTCATTAGCCTGAAATATTGGTAATCCCTACCATCTTTAATGCTAAATAGGACAAATATGAACTTCTCTCCCTCAGAGAAGAGTCTAGGAGTAATAATAGATGAAAATCTAAATTAGACTGGGCACTCAACTGCAATGTGCAATACCGTTAGCAGTGTCTCTCCACGCCATACAAAAATATAAAGATCTCTTTAGTCTTGATCTGAAAAAGAAACTTGCACAAACACTTATACTTCCATTTACTGATAATAGCAGTGTTGTCCTGCGTGGTCTTTCCCAGGAAAGCTCATGACGCGTGGAACTGTTTATCAATACATGTGTTAAATATATGTGTGATGTTCGATTCTTTGATCATATTTCACCGTCATACGTGCAGCTATCCTGGTTGCGTGCAGACAAGCGCAGAGATTTCCATACTCTGTGTCTTCTCTACAATGTTATTAACATACGCTGTCCCTCGTATGTTTACTCGACCTTAACGCTCTTGTCTGAACAACATGCCAGAAACACCTGTTCTCATCATAGCAAAATTCTTTCAGTCCCACTCCATCGTTCAGATACTTTCTCCAAGTCTTTCCTCTGACCTGCAATAATTGCTCGTATATTGTCAGGAAGGAGTATACCATTCTTCTTCTTGTTCTTCAGGTCTTCTTTTCCATCTTCAGGGGACCAACCACTGACAACAATTTTCTGATGCATCACCCACCCGGCCATGTTACAGACTACGTCAGATTTTGGTATGCAACAGGCTTTTATAGAAAACATGAATGCTTCTAATAATAATAAAAATAATAATAATAATAACAATATATGGAGCCACTATAGCGCAATCATCTTACCGAGTGAGCTACAATGGCTATATCTTACGTTATATAATGATGGGGTAGTAAAATAAGAATAACAGCAAAGCTTTACGATTACAACTATTTTATTTACATTTCAGCAATGATGCATAGGGTGCATTACATCGACATCAACAACAACAAAAACAACTGATTCATTTTTACAGTATTTCCCGAATAGCTATTTCTTATATGTAGTAGTGTCACGCGGTCGTTTAATGATGTTATAGAAAGTGTCAGGAGGTCATCTGTTGGTTGATGTAATATTCTGCATGATATAGTTCATATCCCATGCCAGCTCCTTAAACTGCACTTTAACACTACTCGATGCATTTTTAGTCTCTAACACAAGCCGCCAGTCAATGTCCACTGACACTCTCACACCAATATTTAAATGTTTTGAACGATTAGCTGTTAAATCGTAAGTTGAAGTGAAAAGCAGAAGATAACCAGGAGAAATCACCTGATTCTCATCCACCACATCAACACTCTGTCCCTGCAGTAACACCGAAATGTTCTGGACTCAAATGGCTCAAATGGCTCTGAGCACTATGGGACTTAACATCTATAGTCATCAGCCCCCTAGAACTTAGAACTACTTAAACCTAACTAACCTAAGGACATCACACAACACCCAGTCATCACGAAGCAGAGAAAATCCCTGACCCCCGCCGGGAATCGAACCCGGGAACGCGGGCGTGGGAAGCGAGAACGCTACCGCACGACCACGAGCTGCGGACAATGTTCTTGGATGGTGCTTATATCAGAGAGCAGTACTGACCCAGCACAGTTCTTCTGAGAGTCTGGGACTTGCTGGGTGTTTGAACCAATGAGTACGATGGATAATAGCAGCTCATTGGTCTGCTCCAAAATGCTGGACAGGTGCGCTACAGTATCCCATGGTGCTGGTACTGCTGCTGATCCTGATAGGGCAGAATTGACTGCAACTTCCGACAAGGCGATGGTGGTTGCTGCTGGTCCACACACCCCAGAGGTCGCTGAATAAAGAAGAAGAGGAAGAAACAATAAGAATCCACAGACAATGACTTACAGTGGAAGAAAGTAAGGGAACTGCTAGATGTTGTAATAGTAGCAACGACATGTAATGAGTACATACTTTTATGCTTCTTCTGCAATGGAGAGGCAGATGAAAATCTCAACTGTAGGTGATACTTCATGGTTCTGCTTCTTCCAGAGACTGACTGCTACTGGGAGCAGATAGCTATTGCACTCACCTTGTATTCCCTACATCATAATCATGTGACCAGAAATTAATAATTTATTGACTTCAGCAGTATTACTGGAACTATTCCCAATCAGTGATCTGCCTTAGAAGGAAGGTGTTTCACGTGGGTCAGTATACCACAGGGGTTTGCAGGGTAAACGTTCCTTTGTTTGCGGTTCGGTCTGAGCATGATTGATGGTGTGTGCATGCCCAGCAGTGGGATACTGCAGGAGGATAAACAGAGAAAGAGAACGTGTTTTGACAGGAATTTATCAGGTGATTTCGTCCAGGAATTAGCATGACATCTGGTCTCTCAGTTGCAGGGCCCAGGATGTCACCTCTTGGGAAACAATACGTGAAGGGGGTCACCATTGCATTCCAACTCCATTCAACCTGTATAGGTGGTATACTGTGTGGGCCAACGGCCAGCTGACAGTGCGTGTTTACCAATTTAAGGATTTTTAATAGTGTAAGTCCAAGTGATGTGTGTTTCTTGATGGTATTCATTGTGCAGTCGGCATAAAAATACACTACTGGCCATTAAAATTGCTACACCACGAAGATGACGTGCTACAGACGCGAAATTTAACCGACAGGAAGAAGATGCTCTGATATGCAAATGATTAGCTTTTCATAGCATTCACACAAGGTTGGCACCGGTGGCGTCACCTACAACGTGCTGACATGAGGAAAGTTTCCAACCGATTTCTCATACACAAACAGCAGTTGACCGGCGTTGCCTGGTGAAACGTTGTTATGATGCCCCGTGTAAGGAGGAGAAATGCATACCATCACGTTTCCGACTTTGATAAAGGTCGGATTATAGCCTATCCCGATTGCGGTTTATCGTATCGCGACATTGCTGCTCGCGTTGGTCGAGATCCAACGACTGTTAGCAGAATATGGAATCGGTAGGTTCAGGAGGGTAATACGGAACGCCGTGCTGGATCCCAACGGCCTCGTGTCATTAGCAGTCGAGATGACAGGCAACTTATCCGCATGGCTGTAACGGATCGTGCAGCTACGTCTCGATCCCTGAGTCAACAGATGGGGACGTTTGCAAGACAACAACCATCTGCACGAACAGTTCGACGACGTTTGCAGCAGCATGGACCATCGGCTCGGAGACCATGGTTGCGGTTACCCAAGACGCTGCATCACAGACAGGAGCGTCTGTGGTGGTGTACTCATCGACGAACCTGTGTGCACGAATGGCAAAACGTCATTTTTTCGGATGAATCGACGTTCTGTTTACAGAACCGTGTTTGGCGACATCACGTTGAACGTACATTGGAAGCGTGTATTCGTCATCGCAATACTGGTGTATCCCCTGGCGTGATGGTATGGGGTGCCATTGGTTACACGTCTCGGTCACCTATGGTTTGCATTGAAGGCACTTTGAACAGTGGACGTTACATTTCATATGTGTTACGACCCGTGGCTCTACCCTTCATTCGATCCTTGCGAAATCCTACATTTCAGCAGGATAATGCACGACCGCATGTTGCAGGTCCTGTACCGACCTTTCTGGATACAGAAAATGTTCGGATGCTGCCCTGGCCATCACATTCTCCAGACCTCTCACCAATTGAAAACGTCTGGTCAATGGTGGCCGAGCAACTGGCTTGTTACAATACGCCAGTCACTACTCGTGATGAACTGTGGTATCTTGTTGAAGCTGCATCGGCAGCTAAGCTCTGTCTAACTCAATGCCCAGGCGTATCAAGGCCGTTATTATGGCCAGAGGTGGTTGTTCTGGGTACTGCTTTCTCAGCATCTATGCACCCAAATTGCGTGAAAATGTAATCTCATGTCAGATCTAGTATAATATATTTGTCCAATGAATACCCGTTTATCATCTGCATTTCTTCTTGGTGTAGCAATTTTAATGGCCAGTAGTGTAAAAACGATCAATTTAATTACTTCTTTTCGATGTATTTTACAAGACCAGCATCTTCTCGAACAGGAGAGAATGATCAGCAAGAGGGATTCAACCCCTGCAAAATGATTTTTTGTAAATAAATAATATACCATCTACTATATAACTGAATTTCCAGTCATGAGATTCTTTCTCTCTACCACAGAACCGCCAGTTTCCAGGAGGTGGAATGGAGGGGAAGGGCTGGTGGGAGTTTCCCAGAGGTGGAGTAGTTAATTAATTCATTAATTTAATTATGTGTTCAATCAAATTGATTGAGTGAGAGAGGGCTATTGGAATAACTAAGGTCAGGTTGTGTACCTTTATCGCTGAGGGGGATGGGGGAGGGCTCGAGGTTTCCCTTGGGGGTTGGGTACGAAGAGGGGGGAGGGGCATGGGTGGGGGTAAGTGTCTCAGAAGGACAGATTATATCCATGGGGTCAGAGTCCTCTTAGGGAACAATAGGTTAAGGACCTGTCAATCAGAAGAGAACAGTAGGTTTGCCACTGAATGTATGCTTATTCTTTATGTAGGGAACCTGCACTAACAAAATGCGCTCATGCCATCATTGCCCTTCTACTTATGATGTTAGAAATTCTGAGGAAAATAGGGGTAAGATGTAAGGAAAGACGATGATATGCAAGATGTGCAGGAAACAAGAGGGAACAGTAAGAGTGGAAGACCAAGTACAAAGTACTTGGATTAAAAAGCGTGTAAGACAAAGATGTGATTTTTCATCCCTGTTATCCAATCTATACATCAAAGAACCAATGATGGAAATAAAGGGAAGTTTCCAGATTGGGATTCAAATTAAAGGTGAAAGGCTATTAATGATAAGATTTTCTGGTGACATTGCTGTCCTCCATGAAAATAAAGAAGAATTATAGGAACAGTCTAATGAGTACAGACTGTAGACTGACAGTAAATTGAAGAAAGATGAAGGTAAAGAGAAGTAGCAGAAATGAAAACAACGAGAAACTTAACATCAAAACTGCTGATCACGAAGTACAGAAAGTTGAGGAGTTTTGCTACATAGGCAGCAAAATAACTCATGATGGGCAGAGCAAGGAGGATAAAAAAGCAGACAAGTACAAGCAGAAAGGGCATTTCTGGCCAAGAGAAGTGTACTTGTATCAAACATGTGCCTGCATTTGAGGAAGAAATTTATGGTAATGTTCGTGTGGAGTATAGCAAAACATGGATGTAGAAAAATCGGAGCAGAAGAGAAACGAAACATTTGGGATGTGGCGTTACAAAGAACATTTAAATTAGGTGGACAGTTAAGGTAAGGAATGGGAGGGTATTCTGCTGAATCGACGAAGAGAGGAATGTGTGAACAACACTGACAAGAACAAGGGGGAGCTGTACGGTAGGGTACAAAAACTGTAAGAGGAAGACAGAGATTAGAATACTACACTCCTGGAAATGGAAAAAAGAACACATTGAAACCGGTGTGTCAGACCCACCATACTTGCTCCGGACACTGCGAGAGGGCTGTACAAGCAATGATCACACGCACGGCACAGCGGGCACACCAGGAACCGCGGTGTTGGCCGTCGAATGGCGCTAGCTGCGCAGCATTTGTGCACCGCCGCCGTCAGTGTCAGCCAGTTTGCCGTGGCATACGGAGCTCCATCGCAGTCTTTAACACTGGTAGCATGCCGCGACAGCGTGGACGTGAACCGTATGTGCAGTTGACGGACTTTGAGCGAGGGCGTATAGTGGGCATGCGGGAGGCCGGGTGGACGTACCGCCGAATTGCTCAACACGTGGGGCGTGAGGTCTCCACAGTACATCGATGTTGTCGCCAGTGGTCGGCGGAAGGTGCACGTGCCCGTCGACCTGGGACCGGACCGCAGCGACGCACGGATGCACGCCAAGACCGTAGGATCCTACGCAGTGCCGTAGGGGACCGCACCGCCACTTCCCAGCAAATTAGGGACACTGTTGCTCCTGGGGTATCGGCGAGGACCATTCACAACCGTCTCCATGAAGCTGGGCTACGGTCCCGCACACCGTTAGGCCGTCTTCCGCTCACGCCCCAACATCGTGCAGCCCGCCTCCAGTGGTGTCGCGACAGGCGTGAATGGAGGGATGAATGGAGACGTGTCGTCTTCAGCGATGAGAGTCACTTCTGCCTTGGTGCCAATGATGGTCGTATGCGTGTTTGGCGCCGTGCAGGTCAGCGCCACAATCAGGACTGCATACGACCGAGGCACACAGGGCCAACACCCGGCATCATGGTGTGGGGAGCGATCTCCTACACTGGCCGTACACCACTGGTGATCGTCGAGGGGACACTGAATAGTGCACGGTACATCCAAACCGTCATCGAACCCATCGTTCTACCATTCCTAGACCGGCAAGGGAACTTGCTGTTCCAACAGGACAATGCACGTCCGCATGTATCCCGTGCCACTCAACGTGCTCTAGAAGGTGTAAGTCAACTACCCTGGCCAGCAAGATCTCCGGATCTGTCCCCCATTGAGCATGTTTGGGACTGGATGAAGCGTCGTCTCACGCGGTCTGCACGTCCAGCACGAACGCTGGTCCAACTGAGGCGCCAGGTGGAAATGGCATGGCAAGCCGTTCCACAGGACTACATCCAGCATCTCTACGATCGTCTCCATGGGAGAATAGCAGCCTGCATTGCTGCGAAAGGTGGATATACACTGTACTAGTGCCGACATTGTGCATGCTCTGTTGCCTGTGTCTATGTGCCTGTGGTTCTGTCAGTGTGATCATGTGATGTATCTGACCCCAGGAATGTGTCAATAAAGTTTCCCCTTCCTGGGACAATGAATTCACGGTGTTCTTATTTCAATTTCCAGGAGTGTATAAATCCAGAAAATAATTGAGGACGTGTGTTACAAGTGGTCTATGGGTAAAGTTTTCAATTCGTAATGGAAAACGTTCTCGGTCTCGGATTCGAAACGTACCACCACTTAATCTTTGATTAATAATCAAGATTGGTGACGGAAGACTTCCAACATAAGAAGGCACGCTCATTCTGCCAACGGCCTTGCCAAAGTGGGCGGAGGAGCGGGCGGAGGTTCAGGGCGCTCTCTTGCCCTTGGGTTGGGAAACTGCCCTTAAAGGTGGAAGAATCATCAATGATCAACGGCATGAGGATACAGAAGGCAATGGATACCACTGCACTAAAGACACATAACGTGTATCCACAGTACATGTGGCCTGTAATTCAAAAAGTGTCATGATGATCTCTTCATTGGAAAAAGATTCCGGAATAGTCCCCCATTCGGATCTCACGGAGCTGACTGCCAAGGGGGAGCTAAACATGAGAAAAAGATTGAATAACACTAGTTAGCAAATTTAAACGTTTTTTCTCTATGACGTCACATTTCCTAGATACACAGCAGAATAAAAAATGGTAATAGCGAAAATTGACACAATTAATTCAAACAAAAATGCACATTCAGTACGTTTGAAATCAGTACTATTTTGTACGTATGTATGTATGGTAATCATGCCAATAAAAGATCCACATTAGATCAGAACATATTTTCACCTATAATCGTCTTCTGTTCTTGAAAAATGCGACGATGGAGCTCTTCTTTTGTTTGCCGCTTCATCACTCTCCCTAACAAGACTTCAGCAGTAGTCACCCATCATCGTAGCGTTCCAGTGGCCTTGGTAACGGTGTTCCATGGTAAGAATTTCTTGGTGGAAGCGTTCACCATGGTCATCGCTTACGGCTCCCAAATTTTCCGGGAAGAAATCAAGGTGAGAATGAAATAAGTGAATTTTAAGCGACATTCTACACCCCATTTTCTTATAATTGTCCAAGAGATCATTCACAATAGTAACATAGTTTTTGTATTTTCTGTTACCCAAAATGCCCTTAACAATTGTTTTAAAAGAAGACGAAGCAGCTAATTGGATATCTGTGAGTTTGGTATCAAAGGTTGGATCTTTCATCAATTTTCTTATTTGTGATCCAACAAATATACGATCTTTCATCTATGCCTCACTTAATTTGGAAAACTTTTCTTTTGAGTGATTGAAGGCCTCATCTTCTTTATCCAGAGCTTTTACGAAGTTCTTGATAAGGCCCAACTTGATATTAAGGGGGGCAAAATGATTTTATTGGGCTTAACCAGTGGGGTATTGTTCACATTTACGTTTCCAGGAACATATGACTTCCTTGACAGTATAGTGGTTCTTGGTGTCACGGCTGTCCCAAAGGCACAAAAAGCATCAGTATTTCGTGAATCCAGCCCGTAAACCTGCAAGGAGTGTAACAACTTTTAAATCACAGCAAAGTTACCATTTATGATCCTTATATTTGATTGTCTCTAGCAACAAAGCCATGTTTTTATAAGTCCCTTTCATGTCGATTGCGTAAGCTAAAGATACCGATGGAAATGCATTGCCATTATGCAGTAGTACTGCTTTCAAACTGGTTTTACTGGAGTCAATAAATAGTCGCCACTCTTGTGGATTATGTTGTAAGCCTATCTGCATCATCAGGCTATTGACATCTCTACATACACACATTGAACTCTGCATATCGAAATACTGAGCGATGGAAGCACCTCTTGATCTGAAACCGGAAATTTTTGTCCCTGGAGCTAGAAGATTCCGTTGTTGCAGTCTCGACCCCAAGAGTTCTGCTTGCTGTTTCTAAAGTTTCAGATCGTGAACCAAATCGTTCAATTCCTTATGATTAAAGAGCTGAGGCGAAGTGTCATGATACTGAGAGTGGTACACCTGTATGTTCAATACTTTCTGATTGACTTGACATGGTGTCTGATTCCGTGGCTTTCAAGTTACAGACAGGAACAGGCAACCCCTCATCGTGGGGCACTGGCAAATGCGCTGGAGATACATTTGGATACTTTATGTCTAGTTTTGCTTGAATGTCCCGAAATATTTGTAAGACAGAGGTAACAGTCTGAATAATGGTCTTTAGGCTCGCACCACACCATCGGAATGGCATGGCTCAGCGTTTTCCTTTCAGCCACTAGGTTAAGGTTGTAGTACATGTTATGCAGGCAATATGAGATGCAAAATTTTTATCTTGATCACCAACAGGACAATCAAAATAAAATTTATATGCCTTCTTAACCAAATCAGTAATTAGTTTTCTTTGGGTTTTTGGAGTGAATTTCCCACACAAATAACAAAAGTTGTCGGGGTGGTTTAGGCAGCAACGAGATTTACTAGTTGCTATTTTTCTTAGTGTAAGTTTTAAACACAAAAAGTTTGAACATCTTTACAGGAAAGACTCACTAAGGATCTCTTTCACACCACTGGATCACCACACCCACCAACCATTTACTAATGATTTGTAGATCTTCTAGCTCTCTTCTGCAAATCAAAAACAAACAATTAAATATCAAAACAGAAGAATAGCAAAAAGCGAAATACTGAATACGAAAAATAAAAAAACCTTTAAAAACTCAAAAACTGTACGTACTAGAACATTTTCAAAGGTATATTCGATGCTACACACCAAAATACATACTAGTTGATATAACACACCCCAGAAGCAAAATGGCTATTGACTAATGAATAGACGAAAGCATAACGTTCTACGTTTCGGGGCGTGGAATATCAGAAACTTGAATGTGGTAGGGAAACCAGAAAATCTGAAAAGGCTCAGTCTAGATATAGTAGGAGTCAGTGAAGTGAAATGGAAAGAAGACAAGTATTTCTGGTCAGATGAGTACAGAGTAATATCAACAGCAGCAGAAAATGGGATAACGGGAGTAGGATACGTTATGAGTAGGACTGTAGGGCAGAGAGTGTGTTACTGTGAACAGTTCAGAATCGACAGCAAACCAGCACTGACAACGATAGTGTAGGTATACATGCTGACGTCGAAAGCTGAAATTGAAGAGATAGGGAAAGTATATGAGAACATTGCAAGGGTAATACAGCACGCAAAGGGAGAGTAAAATCTAATAGCCATGGGGGACTGGAAACCAGTTGCAGGGGAAGGAGTAGAAGAAAAGGTTACTGGAGAATACGTGCTTGGGACAAGGAGTGAGAGAAGAGAAAGACTGAGTCCTGTAATAATTTTCGGCTAGTAACAGCGAATACCCAGTTAGAGAATCACAAGAGGAGGAGGTATACTAGGAAAAGTCCGGGTGATATGGGAAGATTTCAGTTAGATTACATCATGGTCAGACAGAGTTTCCAAAATCAGATTCTGGATTGTAATGCGTAATCAGGAGCAGATATAGAGTCAGATCACAATGTACTAGTGATGAAGAATAGGCTGAAGTTTAAGAAATTGGTTAGGAAGAATCAATTCGGAAGAAGTGAGACACGGAAGTACTAAGGAATGACAAGATACGCTGGAAGTTCTCTAACGGTGTAGCTACAGCAATAAATAATAGTCCAGTAGGGAGTACAGTTGAAGAGGAGTGGGCATCTCTAAAAGGGGCAATCACAGAAGCTGGAAATAAAAACATAAGTACAAAGAAGGTAACTGTAAAGAAAACAGAAAAATTACTTCAGCTGATAGGTGAAAGAAGAAAGTGCAATGACGTTCAGGGAAATTCAGGAGTACAGAAATACAAATCGCTGAGGAACGAAATAAATAGGAGATGCAGGGAAGCTAAGACAAAATTTGTGCTTAAAGATGTGATGAAATCGGAAAAGAAATGATAGTCGGAAGGACTGCCTCAGCGTATAGGAAAGTCAAAACAACTTTCGGTGAAGTTAAAAGCTAGGGTGGTATCATTAAGAGTGCAACCGGAATTCCGTGCAGAGGAGAGAGCGGATAGGTGGAAGGAGTACACTGAAAGCCTTTATGAGGGAGAGGATTTGCCTGATGTGATTGAAGAAGAAACAAGAGTCGACATGAAAGTGATAGGGGATCCAATATTAGAATCAGAATTTTAGAGAGCTTTAGAGGAAAGGTAAAGCCACCAGAGAGGCATTTCTGATGTTACAGTTTATAACAGAAGCAAGACTAAAGAAAAATCAAGACACATTTACAGCATTTGTCGACCTGGAAAAAGCGTTCGACAATGTAAAATGATGGAAGATTTCGAAATTCTTAGAAAAATAGGGGTGAGCTAGGGAGAGACGGGTTACATACAATTTGTACAAGATCCAAGAGGGCACAATAAGAGTCGACGACCAAGAACGAAATGCTCGGATTAAAAAGGGTGCAAGACAGGGATGTAGTCTTTCGCTCCTACTGTTCAATCTGTACATTGAAGCAGCAATGACGGAAATAAAAAAAAAAGTTTCAGGAGTGAAATTAAAATTCAATGTGAAACGATATCAACGATACGATTCGCTGATGACATTGCTATCCTGAGTGAAAGTGAAGAAGAATTACATGATCTGCTGAATGGCCTGGACAGTCTAATGAGAACAGAATATGGACTGAGAATAAATCGAAGAAAGACGAAAGTAATAAGAAGTAGCAGAAATGCGAACAGCGAGAAACTTGAAATCAGGATTGATGGTCACGAAGAAGATAAAGTTAAGGAACTCTGCTACCTACGCAGCAAAATAACCACTGACGGATGGAGCGAGGAGGACATCAAAAGTAGACTAGCACTGGCAAAAAGGACATTCCTGGCCAAGTGAAGCCTACTAGTATCAAACGTAGGCGTTAATTTGAGGGAGAAATTTCTGAGAATAAACGTTTGGAGCACAGCATTGTATGGTAGTGGAACATGGACTGTAGGAAAACCGGAACAGAAGAGAATCGAAGCATTTGAGATGTGGCGCTACAGACGAATGTTGAAGATTAGGTGGACTGATAATGTAAGGAATGAAGAGGTTATACGCAGAATCGGAGAGGAAAGGAATATGTGGAAAACATTGACAAGGAAAAGGGACAGGTTGACAGGATATCTGTTAAGACATCAGGGAATGACTTCCATGATACTAGAGGTAGCCGTAGAGCACAAAAACTGTAGAGGAAGACAGAGATTGAGGTACATTGAGCAGATAATTGAGGACGTAAGTTTGCAAGTGCTACTCTGACATGAAGAGGTTGGCACAGGAGAGAAATTCCTGGCGGACCGCATGAAACCAATGTCTCGCCCCAGTCTGCTTTGAAAGAAGTGAATCATACCTCTCTAATCTAAGGCTACCATCCGGGAGTCTTCTTCTGCCAGAACTGAATTCCTCTGCTGGATAGAAAATCATCTGCTCGAATTATATTTGCCACTAGAAAGCTCCCACCAGACTGCCATCTGTCCCCAGAATGATGCTACTAGACCCTCAGCTGCCAGCAGAATCCCGAAAGTGAGTGCTCCCAGAATCAGAACGCCAGCAGCCTCAGAGCGACTTCCTGTGCCTGACTTGCTCGGAGTTCCTCACGGAAATACATGGTCCATCAATGAGCTCGAAGTTCGCGTGACGGCGGTATATCTCGCATTTTTTGTGTTATTAACATTCCCCACTTAGGACTGACTACTAATCGCTCTCCAATCGCTCGTTCTCCCGCTCGAACTGTTCTGAGAATTACGAGAGGCGGGCTTACGTCACAGATTCGTCGCATTAACAACCAATCCACAGTCTCCTCCAAAAACTTCTGACAAGCGGTCAGTGACCTCTGTTTCTCACCTGTCTTTTCCTGAACACTTAAGTCGTAACTTTCCCGGCGCGGTCGGGGAAAAACTTTTCCTCACTCTAGGAACTGTCGGCTAAGGTGCAATGCCCTGTGTAGCAGCTAGCGCACTGCCACAATGTACATATTGTCAAACAGCCATTACATGGGAAGCGGATCTCCACAGGCTATCTTTTTCCATCTTTTTGGTGTATTCGCTTTCTGAATTTCTGTAAAAGAGTTTTCTGCATCTACAGCGACGTCGCTAGGAAGACAATGAGTTATAGGACCATCTGACTTCGGCGTACCCTCTGGGAGCAGCGTGGCAGTGTGTGTCGGGCGCTGCCCCTCGCTTTCTGTTAGCTCTGGCTGTTCACGGCTTCGGTGTGCAAGCGAATATTCTACATTCATGCACCAATTCAAGTTACCGGATAGAAAAGTGATTAATAAAGACCGCTTGACCTACACAACCCTCATCATTTGAATAAAAATCACGGGTTGTCTGTCCCACACGGGACGTTAGTCGGTATCAAATGCGATTTGCATATTGCAGAGATGAAAAGTGTCAGCCTGGGAACGGCCTCATGCTTTTCAAGCTCTGAATGCAACCTAACCTCGTACTGCTGCACCCACACTGGTGCAAACCAATTTATTTTGCACGACTTGCTTATGTTATAATACAAAATAAAGTGGAGCATAAAAATGTGAACGTTTCATTTATTTAATTTTTGAACGGATTAGAATTTATCAATGACTTATATTATACTAGCTGTCCTCGGGTCTACTATCGCGTAATGCATTCCCCTAACGAAGAAAATTAGTTATGTACTGGAATCATAAAAGGATAGCAAAGAGGACAGGCTACATATTTTATCAACCGCCAGTCGGATGCAACTAATCCGTGAGATTCTTTTTAGTGTGTGTGTGTGTGTGTGTGTGTGTGTGTGTGTGTGTGTGTGTGTGTGTGTGTGCGTGTATGCTTGGGTCAACGTATGGAATATTAATTTTTATAGAATATATGAGACAAATTGTATTCCTGAACTTAAGAATCTGTGAGATGGATTGTATCCGACAGTGACCCTGAACAAAATATTTGTCATAATACTCATTGTTCTTTAACTTCAAACTCCTTCCTTTTATTCCAAAGAACACGTCTTCAGCACCCCTCATCAAGGGGACAGTTGGATTGGTTGGCTACAGGACTCTATTTACATAAGACATAACGAATTAGAAAAGTCAGAAATCCTGAATTGCTTTTCTGATTGCAAGGTTCATGATGGCAGTTTGCCACTAATACCGAACGCATACTAGCACAAACCTTGGCCCTTCTTCTTTGAAACGCCAGAACTATGGCTACGTTATTTTAAAAATCAGCCGTACAGTCAGCCGTACATAGCCGACGCAGAAAGGCTACGCCCGATGAACCTGTGGGTAACAGAAAACACCCCGGGGCAGTGCCTCCAAACGCTACAATCATCTCGAAAAGCCGAAAGCGAACAAGCAAATATGTAATTCACGCATAATAATCATAGAACATTTGAAAATTCCCAAACTCAGATAAGATACTTAATGTGAGTGTGGCCCCAAGGCCCAACCAAACATTATGAGTTAAAACAAGAATATTACAATAACAATTACTAAGAGGATTAACCGGTTAATCTTACAAGAAATATAACAACAAGTTAAAGTAACAACCAAGAAATCACATGGCTACTCAAACACATTAACATAAGTGACTTAAAAGGTAACGAGAAGATAATGAGTGCTAACACTCAAACAACTAAAATAGTAACTGTATTTAGAACAATAAACATAAATTTTTTTGAAAGGGGCAAAATCTCACCAGGGTCATGGAACATAATTATCCAAATGTGCCAAGATTCACTGGGCCGCTAGTGTTTGCCTCCAAGCAATAGGAAATTTTACAGTCGTTACCTCAGCCACGAAAGCAACAACTTCCAATACAAATAAGGCGTAATTGCGACCTCAGCAGTCATTAATACACGTGGCGCCATAGAACATATAACATAATTCCAGACCCGAATGTCGAAATAAGCAGACATGGAACAAGTTGACATTACAAGAAACTTCAAAAAACATCAAATAAGGCACTCAGATAATTTCAAAAGAGGCACAAGAAAGGAAATTTAATACTTGAGACAGAGTGACGGAGAGACACAAGCAATCCAGCGTAGCGGGAGCAACTTTAACATGGGAACACACATGTCGATCAAGCAACGAATATCTTACCCCGAAAGGGCAGAACAAACGGCACCAGAAACTGAACAGCACTCCCAACACCCACACCAGCAACTATCCCTCCTTAATCCAGGGTAATCCGGCTGGGCCGACATCAGGCGCAAGTATTACCGACTAACCAATTCTACCGACCACCGGCCGCTTAGACAATCGTGCGCCCATACTCCGTGATCAGCTCACCTCAAGTCACAAGCGCCTCTTGTCTCCCTTTCACTGTCAGTGACCGACTGCCTCCGATGTCGTAAACAAGAAACTATTACCAAAGAGTCAACTAACAGGCGACCGAAGCACCACCCAGCGACTAGACAGAGACGAAGCGCACCAGTAGGCAAAGAAATAAGAACGAAGAACGAGTTACTTCTTTGTCCACCTTTGTATTATAAAGCCTATAAAATAATCACTGATAGTTCTTTTCTGACTTCAATTAACTATCTGAAAGAGAATCAGGCATTGGTACTGACAAACAACTTAAATCATGGTTTCCTACACAGTTCGTATCAATAAACAGTTAGCGGTCAATATGTGACTTGTATAGCTTGCGAACAACTCATAACACGTGCGTAGAGAGCGAAATCCTGTCAGCCGAATGCACAGAGTGAGAAGCCACGGGGATTCCCTGTATGGGGAGCCTTCCGCATGAGGCGAACTCCTTGCACACTCAGTCTCAACGGCCCTGCCAGAACAAGCGCGGAAACGGTGTGTGAGAAGTCGAAGGGAAAAAAAATTCGGTCGTAGAACAGTACTAGTGCTATGTGAGTACAATGCAGGCGGCTTGGAAGAAGAAGACGTCGACGAGTAATTTTACGGATACACGAGACTGGGATGTCGCCAGTTACTGTGAGGGCAGAGTGATGTTTACATCTTGATGACGACGTCAGAAAGCAGGGCTGCAAATGCAGCTACTCTGCGCTGCCATGAGACACCGGGCAGCGGCCGCCTGACATTTCGCTACCCGTGCAACGCGGCCGTTGCTCCGTCGGTTCCAACTGCGGCCTGGGAACCGCCGCAGTGCAGCCAACGTTCGGTAAGCTGCAAAGAACCCGCAGAAACAAGCAAACTTCTTTCAATAAAAGAAAAAAAAAGACATACCATATAAATCTTAGACAGTACGTTAGACAGAACGTTGGCTGCACTGCGGCGGTTCCCAGGCCGCAGTTGGAACCGACGGAGCAACGGCCGCGTTGCACATCAAAAGCATTCGGTCACCCTATGTGATGCAGAATGGATCACTAGATGATGCTAGACTCAGATCCGCAAGTATAAAAGGAATGGGAGAGTATTATGTTGGTAGCAGAGAAGCAGTTAACAGCAGAATCGGTGGGTCAGGAGATATCACTGATTTCTATAGTCATTGGATGTACCCTGAGTAACAAATCCATCGGTGACATTTAAGTCCTTCAACGCTTCGATTCTTTTTTGTTAAATTATGATGTCATCAAAGTTGTGATGGTTTGTTGCCATGAGAAATCTCGAATTAACTTCGCGACAAGTGTATGTCTCAAATTTTCGATGCATGCATTTCAAAGACAAACTGGATAACGTATATATATATATATATATATATATATATATATATATATATATATATATATATATATATAACGAACTTTAAAACTTCAAATGCGAAAATGGTCCAGAGTTAATACTGTTGAACAGTGCTGTCATAAATGACTTTTTTTATCTTTACGCTATTGTGGTGTGTTCTACATCTACATCTACATTGATACTCCGCAAGCCACCCAACGGTGTGTGGCGGAGGGCACTTTACGTGCCACTGTCGTTACCTCCCTTTCCTGTTCCAGTCGCGTATGGTTCGCGGGAAGAACGACTGTCTGAAAGCCTCCGTGCGCGCTCTAATCTCTCTAATTTTACATTCGTGATCTCCTCGGGAAGTATAAGTAGGGGGAAGCAATATATTCGATACCTCATCCAGAAACGCACCCTCTCGAAACCTGGCGAGCAAGCTACACCGCGATGCAGAGCGCCTCTCTTGCAGAGTCTGCCACTTGAGTTTATTAAACATCTCCGTAACGCTATCACGGTTACCAAATAACCCAGTGACGAAACGCGCCGCTCTTCTTTGGATCTTCTCTATCTCCTCCGTCAACCCGACCTGGTACGGATCCCACACTGATGAGCAATACTCAAGTATAGGTCGAACGAGTGTTTTGTAAGCCACCTCCTTTGTTGGAGGACTACATTTTCTAAGCACTCTCCCAATGAATCTCAACCTGGTACCCGCCTTACCAACAATTAGTTTTATATGATCATTCCACTTCAAATCGTTCCGTACGCATACTCCCAGATATTTTACAGAAGTAACTGCTACCAGTGTTTGTTCCGCTATCATATAATCATACAATAAAGGATCCTTCTTTCTATGTATTCGCAATACATTACATTTGTCTATGTTAAGGGTCAGTTGCCACTCCCTGCACCAAGTGCCTATCCGCTGCAGATCTTTCTGTATTTCGCTACAATTTTCTAATGCAGCAACTTCTCTGTATACTACAGCATCATCCGCGAAAAGCCGCATGGAACTTCCGACACTATCTACTAAGTCATTTATATATATTGTGAAAAGCAATGGTCCCATAACACTCCCCTGTGGCACGCCAGAGGTTACTTTAACGTCTGTAGACGTCTCTCCATTGATAACAACATGCTGTGTTCTGTTTGCTAAAAACTCTTCAATCCAGCCACACAGCTGGTCTGATATTCCGTAGGCTCTTACTTTGTTTATCAGGCGACAGTGCGGAACTGTATCGAACGGCTTCCGGAAGTCAAGAAAAATAGCATCTACCTGGGAGCCTGTATCTAATATTTTCTGGGTCTCATGAACAAATAAGGCGAGTTGGGTCTCACACGATCGCTGTTTCCGGAATCCATGTTGATTCCTACATAGTAGATTCTGGGTTTCCAGAAATGACATGATACTCGAGCAAAAAACATGTTCTAAAATTCTACAAGAGATCGACGTAAGAGATATAGGTCTATAGTTTTGCGCATCTGCTCGACGACCCTTCTTGAAGACTGGGACTAGCTGTGCTCTTTTCCAATCATTTGGAACCCTCCGTTCCTCTAGAGACTTGCGGTACACGGCTGTTAGAAGGGGGGCAAGTTCTTTCGCGTACTCTGTGTAGAATCGAATTGGTATCCCGTCAGGTCCAGTGGACTTTCCTCTATTGAGTGATTCCAGTTGCTTTTCTATTCCTTGGACACTTATTTCGATGTCAGCCATTTTTTCTTTTGTGCGAGGATTTAGAGAAGGAACTGCAGTGCGGTCTTCCTCTGTGAAACAGCTTTGGAAAAAGGTGTTTAGTATTTCAGCTTTACGCGTGTCATCCTCTGTTTCAATGCCATCATCATCCCGTAGTGTCTGGATATGCTGTTTCGAGCCACTTACTGATTTAACGTAAGACCAGAACTTCCTAGGATTTTCTGTCAAGTCGGTACATAGAATTTTACTTTCGAATTCAATGAACGCTTCACGCATAGCCCTCCTTACGCTAACTTTGACATCGTTTAGCTTCTGTTTGTCTGAGAGGTTTTGGCTGCGTTTAAACTTGGAGTGGAGCTCTCTTTGCTTTCGCAGTAGTTTCCTAACTTTGTTGTTGTACCACAGTGGGTTTTTCCCGTCCCTCACAGTTTTACTCGGCACGTACCTGTCTAAAACGCATTTTACGATTGCCTTGAACTTTTTCCATAAACACTCAACATTGTCAGTGTCGGAACAGAAATTTTCGTTTTGATCTGTTAGGTAGTCTGAAATCTGCCTTCTATTACTCTTGCTAAACAGATAAACCTTCCTCCCTTTTTTTATATTCCTATTAACTTCCATATTCAGGGATGCTGCAACGGTCTTATGATCACTGATTCCCTGTTCTGTACATACAGATTCGAAAAGTTCGGGTCTGTTTGTTATCAGTAGGTCCAAGATGTTATCTCCACGAGTCGGTTCTCTGTTTAATTGCTCGAGGTAATTTTCGGATAGTGCACTCAGTATAATGTCAGTCGATGCTCTGTCCCTACCACCCGTCCTAAACATCTGAGTGTCCCAGTCTATATCTGGTAAATTGAAATCTCCACCTAAGACTATAACATGCTGAGAAAATTTATGTGAAATGTATTCCAAATTTTCTCTCAGTTGTTCTGCCACTAATGCTGCTGAGTCGGGAGGTCGGTAAAAGGAGCCAATTATTAACCTAGTTCGGTTGTTTAGTGTAACCTCCACCCATAATAATTCACAGGAACTATCCACTTCTACTTCACTACAGGATAAACTACTACTAACAGCGATGAACACTCCACCACCGGTTGCATGCAATCTATCCTTTCTAAACACCGTGTGTACCTTTGTAAAAATTTCGGCAGAATTTATCTCTGGCTTAAGCCAGCTTTCTGTACCTATAACGATATCAGCTTCGGTGCTTTCTATCAGCGCTTGAAGTTCCGGTACTTTACCAACGCAGCTTCGACAGTTGACAATTACAATACCGATTGCTGCTTGGTCCCCGCATGTCCTGACTTTGCCCCGCACCCGTTGAGGCTGTTGCCCTTTCTGTACTTGCCCAAGGCCATCTAACCTAAAAAACCGCCCAGCCCACGCCACACAACCCCTGCTACCCTTGTAGCCGCTTGTTGCGTGTAGTGGACTCCTGACCTATCCAGGGGAACCCGAAACCCCACCACCCTATGGCGCAAGTCGAGGAATCTGCAGCCCACACGGTCGCAGAACCGTCTCAGCCTCTGATTCAGACCCTCCACTCGGCTCTGTACCAAAGGTCCGCAGTCAGTCCTGTCGACGATGCTGCAGATGGTGAGCTCTGCTTTCATCCCGCTAGCGAGACTGGCAGTCTTCACCAAATCAGATAGCCGCCGGAAGCCAGAGAGGATTTCCTCCGATCCATAGCGACACACATCATTGGTGCCGACATGAGCGACCACCTGCAGATGGGTGCACCCTGTACCCTTCATGGCATCCGGAAGGACCCTTTCCACATCTGGAATGACTCCCCCCGGTATGCACACGGAGTGCACATTGGTTTTCTTCCCCTCTCTTGCTGCCATTTCCCTAAGGGGCCCCATTACGCGCCTGACGTTGGAGCTCCCAACTACCAGTAAGCCCACCCTCTGCGACTGCCCGGATCTTGCAGCCTGCGGGGCAACCTCTGGAACAGGACAAGCAGCCATGTCAGGCCGAAGATCAGTATCAGCCTGAGACAGAGCCTGAAACCGGTTCGTCAGACAAACTGGAGAGGCTTTCCGTTCAGCCCTCCGGAATGTCTTTCGCCCCCTGCCACACCTTGAAACGACCTCCCACTCTACCACAGGTGAGGGATCAGCCTCAATGCGGGCAGTATCTCGGGCAACCACAGTCGTAGTCCGATCAGGGGATGCGTGGGACGAGCTGGCCGTCCCCGACAAACCCCCATCCCGACCCCCACAGTGATGCCCATTGGCAACAGCCTCAAGCTGTGTGACCGAAGCCAACACTGCCTGAAGCTGGGAGCGAAGGGATGCCAACTCAGCCTGCATCCGAACACAGCAGTTGCAGTCCCTATCCATGCTAAAAACTGTTTTGCTAAGAACGTCTGAACTAATCTACAGAGAGCGCAAACAAATCGACAAAATTTAAACGGTTATTAAAATACAAGATTGCCTAGTAAATGCAGTAATGCTGCTACTTGCGCACTGCTGACACTGCTCGGCGGCGGAAGGAGACTAAGCGAAATTACACTATTCAGGTACTAAAACACGATGCTACAACTCTCAAATACTATAATACGCCCGAAATTTATGAATTACACAATGCAAGTACCAAAAACACGCAAAGAAATTAAGAATTAAACTATGTAACAAATGAGTGAGCTAGGAGTATACGACTTGCTGCTGCAGCTGCTTATCCAACGGCGGCAGGGAGTGTTAAAGTAATACCTTCAAAACAGTTCTCTTGGCTCCACTTGTCTGAACAACGATCAAGAGAAACGGAAATATTGTAGAATGATGGAAGTACTTAAAATTTTCTGTTTGTAGTGGCGCAAAGACTTTGCTTTATATCTTGCATTGAAAAAAAGACACTTTAGTATATCGATAGCGAAGATTATGATTCTTAAACAAAATAATTTTTTTGCAGTTTATTACAGAAGAACCCATTCGCCCACTTTGGTTACGATATTAGTATGCTTAGAACAAGATGAGAAACATGCTGAAAGTTTGTCAGAGTAAACGGACAATGGCAGTGTTTTCTTCTGTACCAGTTGCAAGGCATTGAAACTATTTAGAAATAAAAACTGATGTTTTTCTTCTTTTAAAATGAAAACGTCTCATCGAAGCAGTATGTGGGCGACGTGGTTCTGCCTTACTGCAACATTTAGAAGGGACATTCAGGATGTCCGTGATGCTAAAAATGTATCAGTCATTTACAAAAGGATCCATACCCATACAGAATGATTATGAGAAATAATGTGTTTTACACACAAACTGTTGATCTCAGAAGAGGTACTTTTTCCTATTAGTAGTGAACATCATGGAATATATTCTGCTGCAAAATTAGTTTTTATATTCGGCGTGTAAAAAAGCTACACGCTTCCTAATTTTATGTAATACGACACTTTTAACACTCATTACAGAAATATTTTTACGCACAGAATAATTAATTTACGCATCTACACTAGACTGTTAGGAGAACATCAGTTACGTATTTAAAATGCAATGGTTATTACTGCAACTGGGAGGTGCCGTGCGTCAAGTAATGTTTTATTCTGTAACACTAGTAATGTCAGAATGTCTTCACAATAGTATACATAATAGTTTGCGGCGTACTTCACAATTTTGTTTGCGTCTCTTATTTTCTTACGTTTGATTGGAAAATTTGTCTTTCATACTGAAAACCGAGGAAGAGTCACATTTTTCGTTGTTCGACAACTTGACTAGAATGTGTGCCTTACTAGTCCAGCAATAAAGTCAACGGCGGTCACCAATGAGGACCGTTTGAGTTGCTTATGAATTCTGATAACTAGCAGGACTGAATGGTATGTTTGATGACGTTCCGCTCCTATCCCTTGAGATTTCACAAAATTAATTTTCCTCCCAGAAATTCCGACACCATCTGCTGAAATCCTACGTTTCTTCCATATTCACCATATACGCCGTATTTTGGTGTTGTTGACACATTCTGTAATGATTAATTGCTGGACTTATGCGATGGATGGGGCTTCCCAGAAATTAAGGAAAATGTTGTTAGCTTTTTAACCAACATGAATTGCTAGGAGAGAGCATAAGTACGATGCGTTTGCCCATGCAGAAATACAAACCACATTAATACACTTTAGCAATAACTTTGAACGTGGGCCTTTTACATATGATTGATTTGAGTAGTGATTTATGAAGCATTTTCAAATCTTTAAGTACCAGGAAGATGAAACTGTTTCGTTACTCGTAAATGTTTAACGTTTGCGACACTTTAATTTCCTTACAGAATTCGTTTTGAAAACCGTATCCGCGATCTGCTTTTCTGGTGTCTAATGAGTGCGCTTTCTACTTGGGTATCAGGACATACCTCACTTTATGAATAAGTTTTTTACCTGCAACTTTTTTCTCTCTCGTACCACACATTTAGTACATAATGTACGATTCCTGAAGACAGAAGCCTACAGATGGCCATTCTATAGCAAGTGGGTTTGTGGGATAAGCTCATATGTCGTTCTTTCGAAATCTTTCCTGTATGCTCAGTGCCATTTTCGGTGAAGGGGGTATCAACTCGATTTTAACGGACAGCTATGTGCTACTGTGATCTCTCCGAGAAAATCGTAACTTCCTTCTTATGTCTGAGAACGAGCATCCGTTCTGTAACACGGAGCTGCTGAGATACTCCATTTCCTCCCCAAGCTACATATACATCTACGTGATTACTCTGCTGTTCACAATAAAGTGCCTGGCAGAGGGTTCAATGAACAACCTTCAAGCTGTCTCTCTACCGTTCCACTCGCGAACGGCGCGCGGGAAAATCGAACAATTATTTTTTTCTGTGGAAGCCCTGATTTATCTTATTTTATCGTGATGATCATTTCTCCCTACGTAGATGGGTGCCAACAGAATGCTTTTGGAATCGGAGGAGAAAACTGGTGACTGAAATTTCATGAGAAGATCCCGTCGCAACGAAAAACGCATTTGTTTTAATGATTGCCACTCCAATTCACGTATCATGTCTGTGTCACTATCTCCCCTATTTCGCGATAGTATAAAACGAGACGCCCTTCTTTGAACTTTTTCGATGTCATCCGTCAGTCCCATCTGATGCGGATCCCACACCTCACAGCAATACTCCGGAATATGAAGAACAAGCGTGGTGTAAGCAGTCTCTTTAGTAGACCTGTTGCACCTTCTAAGTGTTCTGCTAATGAATCGCAGTCTTTGGTTTGCTCTCCGCACAACATCATCTATGTAATCGTTCCTATTTAGGTTATTTGTAATTGTAATCCTTAGGTATTTAGTTGAATTTGCAGCCTTAAGATCTGTGTGATTTATCGCGTAATCGAAATTTAGCGGATGTCTTTTAGTACTCATGTAAATAACTTCACACTGTTCTTTATTCATGATCAATTGCTACTTTCGCACCATACAGATGACTTATCTAAATCATTTTACGATTCGTTTTGGTCATTGATGACTTTACAAGATGGTAAATGACAGCATCATCTGCAAACAATCTAAGAGGGCTACTCAGATTGTCTCCTATGCCGTTAATATAGATCACGAACAATAGAGGGCCTAAACACCTCCTTGGGGAGCGTTGGATATTACTTCTGTTTCACTCGATGACTTTCCGTCTGTTACTAATAACTGTGACCTTTCTGACAGGAAATCACGAATCCAGTCGCACAACTGTGGCGATATTCCATAGGAACGAAGTTTGGATAGAAGACGCTTGTGAGGAACGGTGTCGAAAGCCTTCTGGAAATCTAAAAATATGGAATCAATTTGACCTCCCCTGTCGATAGCATTTATTACTTTATGAGTATAAAGAGCCAGTTGTGTTTCACAAGAACGATGTTTTCTGCATCCGAGCTGACTAAGCGTCAATGAATCGTTTACTTCGAGGTAATTCATAATGTTCGAATACAGTATATGTTCCAAAACCCTACCACAAATCGACGTTAGTGATATGGGTCTGTAATTCAGCGGCCTACTCCTACTTCATATTAGGAAAGAATGACGGACTGATAAAAACAGTTTTAGAAGGTTATGTAGAAGGGAAAAGGAAGCGAGGAACGAAGAGATTCCAGATACTGGATGACCTGATGGACGGTACAACATACAGCAGCCTTAAGAAGGAAGCAATGGATCGCAGAAAATGGAGAGGCAAAGGACCTGCTAATATAGCAGATAACTGATGATGATGATGACTCCTACTTCCCTTTTAGGATATTGGTGTGAGTTGAGCAATTTTCCAGTCTTTAGGTACGGAGCTTTCTGTGAGCGAGGGGTTGTATATAATTGCTAAATATGGAACTCTAGTTCACAGATTTTCCTGCTCGTCCTGGGGAGTTACCACTAAAAAGCCGAAATGTGGTTCTGTTAGGAAAGCGACACGTTTGTGTTATGAAGACATGTCAGAATGGACTAGATGGCTTCCACGAACATTTGAGCATAAGTAGGCTGATAATTTCATTCTCAATGGAAGACAAGGCAGACGGAAAACTCTGTTTTGGATTTGTTAGTTTTCGAGAGTGGAGATGCCTTCCGCCTGCCTTCTCTTCCATTGTGAGTGAAGTTTATGGGCTGTCTTTACCATCAGTATATTTGCACCCGAGGTCTAGGTTTAGCATCTTTGGTCAGTAATCACAACTACCTCGGTGTCTGGTTCGAACAGCCAACGTTTAAATTTTGAATAAAAATCATCAGTAAAGTCGACCGAAGACTTCGGGCATAAGATGTCACCCTAGTTCTGCCAATGATGTTGTCTAAGAGGACGGAGGAGGAGACATAAGTCCAGGCACTCTCTTGCTCTTGAGGGTGGGAAACTGCTCCTAAAGGGGTAAGAATGAGCAATGATCAAAGGCATGAGGATGCAGACAACAATGCAAATCACTGCACTAACAGTATGTATGAACAGGAGATGTAGCCTGTAATTGAAAAAACTGTCATGAGGATCTCTCCGGCAGAAGATTCCAGACTAGCAATCATTCGGATCTCCGGGAGATGACTGTCAAGTAGGAGGCGACACTGAAGAAATGATTGAATAAACAACCAAATGATGATATTACACTAGTCGAAACACGGAATATCAGCAGTTTGAATGTAGTAAGGAAGCAAGAAATCTGAAAGGGAAATTCTAAGGCTAAATCTATATATGGTGGGGGTCAGTGAAATGAAATGGAAAGAAGGCAAACACTTCTGATCAGTTGCTTATACCGTAAAATCAATAGCAATAGAAAATGGTAAAACCGGAGTAGAATTTTTTATGAAAAGGAAGTTAGGGCAAAGAGTGAGTTATTGTAAACAGTTCTTATCAGAATGGACAGTAAACCAACACTGACAATGATAGTTCAGGTATATATACAGACGTCGCAAGTTGAACATGAAGATAAAGTATATGAGGATGCTGAAGGGGTAATTCAGTCGATAATGGGAGATAAAAATCTAATATTCATCGAGGACTGGAATGCAGCTGTACAGGAAGGAGTAGAAGAAACGCTTACGGGAGAATATGGCCTTGCTGGTAGGAATGAGAGAAGAGAAAGACTAATCGAGTTCTGCAAAATTTCAACTAGAAATAGCGAATAATAATAAAAAAAATTACAAGAGGAGGTGTAGTCAGGAGAGACCGGGAGCTACGTGAAGATTTTAGTTAGATTACATTGTAGTCAAGCAGAGGTTCTGAAATCAGATACTGGACTGTAAGATACGCCCAGGAGCAGATGTAGTCTCAGATCACAATTCAATAGTGATGAATAGTACTCTGAGTGTAGGAGACTAATCAGGAAAAATCAGTGCGCAAATAAGTAAGATATGGAAGTACTATGTGCGGCACGACAGTCATTTGTTGTCATTTGGAGGCACATGTTTGATCGCGGGGTCGCGCCTAAAGAGCGCGCGCACGGCGGCCGTTGAGGCCGGCGAGAAAAGACGACGGCGAGCTAGTGGTCAGCGGTAGATCGCCGCACGTGGACTTGTCAGAGTCAAGGGGCTGACAGTAACGTGAGTTCACCCCGTTCCAGCACGTGGCTTTAAGACAATGCTTTATTCACGTGAAGATTTTAGTTAGATTACATTGTAGTCAAGCAGAGGTTCTGAAATCAGATACTGGACTGTAAGATACGCCCAGGAGCAGATGTAGTCTCAGATCACAATTCAATAGTGATGAATAGTACTCTGAGTGTAGGAGACTAATCAGGAAAAATCAGTGCGCAAATAAGTAAGATATGGAAGTACTATGTGCGGCACGACAGTCATTTGTTGTCATTTGGAGGCACATGTTTGATCGCGGGGTCGCGCCTAAAGAGCGCGCGCACGGCGGCCGTTGAGGCCGGCGAGAAAAGACGACGGTGAGCTAGTGGTCAGCGGTAGATCGCCGCACGTGGACTTGTCAGAGTCAAGGGGCTGACAGTAACGTGAGTTCACCCCGTTCCAGCACGTGGCTTTAAGACAATGCTTTATTCACATCTGCGTTGAGTACACGCACACGCAAATTAATACGACAAAGTACGATATGGCAAATGAAACAGGAGCTGAGACGACTCAGCTAGGACACTGATACGATTTACACGATTTTTATGTCAATAGATATCAAGTTAACAAATTTGCAATATGTGCAAGTTACTGAGTAATTTAAAAATTTAGAACTAGTGCAGGTACAGAGTAGAGCGTGTGCTCATTTTAAAGGCTGTCGAAATGCAACATCTAACCTACTTGAATATTTTGCAGCATTAACATTTCAGTGGTAGAACACCAATTTTATTAATTTGTTGCTAATAATTAAATAAAACATATAATACAAGACAGGCACACGAACAGCAAGGCAGTGTAACGTAGTGGTTATCGTTATACACATTTAAACATGATTAGTTTGTGGTATTTGTAATAACTATGATTTGCTATCTTTGTTTATTAATAACTTTTGTGTAGTTTTGGCCATATTTGTTTAACGTTTGTATATACTTATGTTCTCACACGCACCAGAAACAGTGCTTCAGATCCGCATGGATAATGCTGCTTTATAAAAAACTGCAGTGTTATTTAGTGGCACAAACGGACAAATGCTATTTTCGCACTCTGCAAAGACAATTGCAAAACATTAATTCTGGGCAAACTATTGCAACAACAATTTTGTGTAATTTACGTTTTTTGATGAGAATTTGAGCGTGCATATGATGGTCCAAACAGAATTAAGATTGCTCTTTTTATGTAATAAGTTATGTACAGAAGTTGTGATGAATGGAAAGCAGTTACGTGACGCAGCTTGAGGAGTTTCAGATCGAGGGTATTTAAGCTGAGCTGACGAAGAGCCCCAGGTGAGAATTCTGCGCGCCTTTGCCGACGCTGGACCTACTTTGGTGACAGTTTTTGCGGTACCAGAAATGTTGAACTTAGTGACTTTCGCTTGTGTGCGCAAACGGAAGATATAATTTTTTGCGAAGAATCCAGACTTAGGATATTTTCGGTGTGGAACACAATACGGACTGTGTTTTGCACACATTGTGTTTTTGGTGACTGATTTTGTAAGCAAACGGGACTTTGCTCCAAAATAGTAGCTGTGGGACCCCGTTTCCAATCGACTGCCGCCACACAGCCGCTGTAGCGCTACTGTGGGGCTGTGTCTATTTTTGAGCATCCAGAATTGTTTTTGGGAAACCAATGGGATTTAGTTTCTAGGTTGGACTCTATAATTATTTTCAACAAGTTTAGGTGACTGATTCTGAAACAGTGTCACTCGACTTTAACTGTGTTTAAACTAGTCGAGACTTTGAATATTTTGTGGCACTCGACACTTAGGAATTCGCGCTAGGGTCGAGTGAAATTTACATTATTGGAATTAGGCCGTGTGTTAGCGAACTGATCGATCTGATGAATATCAGTCGATGTCCTTCAGCATTCAAAAACCTCGATTAAAATTTATAGCGTTTTTAGTATCGCCTTTGGGGGCTCCAGCAATAATTAAAGCGGCACGTAACTGTTTGGAAGATACAACCAGTTTATTGTATTTAGTTGTGAATAAAGACTTGTGAATTTTAAGGAACTTATCACACGCATTCGATTCGTCATTTCACTTCATCCTCCTCGACCATACCCTGGTTAACATTTGTACTTATTGGTCAGCAGCATCGAGGGTATTTTATTTATCCACTTTAACAGATGCTAAGCGCACGTGTCTGGCGATAGAACTGGTTGGAGATCATCCCCGAGTTAGGTGGCGAGAGTAAGCGAGCAGAAGCATTTGCAGACCCATTCCCATTCCGGCGACCGGCGCATAATGAATGAAGACATACACAATGTGATCAAAAGTATCCGGAAGCCCGGTTGAAAGTGACTTACAAGTTCGTGGCGCCCTCCATCGGTAATGCTGGAATTCAATATGGTGTTGGCCCACCCTTAGCCTTGATGAAAGCTTCCACTCTCGCAGGCGTACGTTTAATCAAGTGTTGGAAGGTTTCTTGGGGAATGGCAGCCATCCATGAAAAACACGACCACACCATAATACCACAGCCTCTGAATTTTACTGTTGGTACTACACACGCTGGTGGATGACGTTCACCGGGCGTTCGCCATACACACACCCTGCCATCGGATCGCCACATTGTGTACCGTGGTTCGTCACTCCACTCAACGTTTCTCCACTGTTCAACCGTCCAATGTTTACGCTCCTTACACCAAGCGAGGCGTCGTTTGGCATTTTCCGGCGTGATGTGTGGCTTATGAGCAGCCTCTCGACCATAAAATCTGAGTTTTCTCACTTCCCGCCTAACTGTCATAGTATTTGCAGTGGATTCTGATGCAGTTTGGTATTCCTGTGTCGTGGTCTGGATACACGTGTGCCTATTATACCTGACGCCCCAATTCAACTGTCGGCGGGCTCTGTCAGTGAACAGACGAAGTCGGTCTGTGCGCTTTTGCTCTGTACGTGTCCCTTCATGTTTCCACTTCACTAACACATCGGAAACAGTAGGCCTAGGGATTTTTAGGAGTGTGCAAATGTCGCGTACAGACGTATGACACAAGTGACACCCAATCACCTGACCACATTCGAAGTCCGTGAGTTCCGCGGAGCACCCCATTTTGCTTTCTCACGATGTCAAATGACTACTGAGGTCGCTGATATGGAGTATATGGCAGTAGGTGCAGCACAATGCACTTAATATGAAAAACGTATGTTTTTAGGGGTGTCCGGATACTTTTGATCACCTAATGTATGCCTGAAGTTCTCTAAGGCTATAGACACTGCGATAAGGAATAACTCAGCAGGCAGTTCAATTAAAGACGAATAGACGTCTCTGGAAAGCGCAGACACAGAAATCGGAAAGAAAAACAAAGGTACAAAGAAGATAATTGCGAATGAATTATAGGTAACAGAAGCAATACTTCAGTTTTTTCGACAATGTTCAGAAAAATTCAGAAATACGAAAATACAAGTCACTTAGGAAACAAATAAACAGGAATTGCAGGGAAGTTAAGGCAAAGTGGCTGCATAAAAAAAAAAAAATGAAGAAATCGAAAAATAAATGATTGCCGGAAGGAAAAACTCAGTATATAGAAAAGTCTAAACAGCCTGCGGTGAAATTCAAAGTAAGAGTGGTAACATAACGAGTGCAATGGGAATTCCACTATTAAAAGCAGAGGAGAGAGCAGATAGGTGGAAAGAGAAAATTGAAGGTCACTATGAGGGGAAGACTTGTCTGATGACGTGATACGAGGAGAAAGAGGAGTCGACTGTGAAGAGAGAGGGGATCCACTATTAGAAGCGGAAAGCTTTGCAAGGTTTAAGATTAAACAATCCAGAAGAAATGGATATCATTCTATCGGAATATCTAGTATCATTGGGGAAGTGGCAGCAAAATGACTATTCAATTCAGTGTGTAGAATGTATGACTTTGACGATATACTGTCTGACTTACTGAAAAACATCATCGACACAATTCCGAAGATTTCAAGAGCTGACCAGTGCGAGAATTATCGCACAGTTAGCTTAACAGCCCATGCATCGAAGTTACTGACAAGAATAATATACAGAAGAATGGAAAAGAAAAAAATGTGGATCTTTTAGATGATCAGTTTTTCTTTAAGAAAGGTGAAGACACCAGAGAGGTATTTCTGACGTTGCGGGTGAGAATGAAACCAAGACTAAAGAAAAATGAGGATACGTACATAGGATTTGACGACCTGAAAAAAGCATTTGACAATGTAAAATGGTGCAAAATGTTAGAAATTCCGAGAAAAACGGTTATAAGCTATAAAGAAAGGTGGGTAATATACAATATATATGCCGAGAGGGAACAATAAGAGTGCAAGATCAAGAACGAAGTGCTCGGCTTAAAAAGTAAGTAAGACAGGGATATAGTCACATCTACAGTTCAATCTACACATCGAAGAAGCAATGACGGAAATAAATGAAAGCTTAGAGGGTGGAATTAAAATTCAAGGTGAAAGGAAATTAGTATAACATTCGCTTCTGACATTGCTATCCTCAGTGAAACTGAGCAACAATTACAGGATTTGCTGAGTGGAATGGACAGCCTAATGAAAACATAATATGGATTGAGAGTAAATCGAAGAAACACGGAAGTATTGAGAAGGAGCAGAGAGGCGAATAGCGGGAAGCTTAACATCAAAATTCGTGATCACGAAGTAGTGAAGTTAAGGAACTCTGCTACCTAGGCAGCTGAGTAACCCATGGAGGACGGAGCAAGGAGGGCATGAAGAGCAGACTAGCACTGGCATAGAGGGCTTTACCGTCCAAGAGAGGTCTACTAATATCAAACCCGGGCCTTAATTTGAGGAAGAAATTTCTGAGAATATACGTTTGCAGCACACATTGTACGTTAGTAAATCTGGACTACGAGAAAACTGGAGAGAAAGTGAGTCGAAGCGTTTGAGATGTGGTGCTTCAGAAAGATGTTGAAATTATGTGGGGGTATGGAACGAGGGGTTCTCCAAAGAATCGACGGAGAAAGGAAAAAGGTGTCAAGAAGAAGGAACCTGATGGTAGGAGACTGTTAAGATTCAATGGTTCAAATGGCTCTGAGCACTATGGGACTTAACATCTATGGTCATCAGTCCCCTAGAACTTAGAACTACTTAAACCTAACTAATCTAAGGACATCACACAACACCCAGTCATCACGAGGCAGAGAAAATCCCTGACCCCGCCGGGAATCGAACCCGGGAGACTGTTAAGACATCAGGCAATAACTTTCATTGTGCTAGGGAGTAGAGGTCAGATACTTTAGGGGAATACTGAGACCGGAATATATCCAGCAAATAACTGAGTTCATTCCGTGCAAGTGCCACTCTGAGGTGAAGCGTTTGGCATAGAAGAGGAAATCGCAGCGCACTGTATCGACCCACACACAAAATTGACGACAAAAAGTAAGTAGAGCAAAAAGTAAAAGAAATTGACGTGGAAACTGAAGTGAAAATTGACGTGACTGGCTGAACAATACAAGAAACGATTAATCCATATATACTACGAAAATGGTGATGTATGGGTATGTGTATCTACAGGTATGTATTTGTGCTCCGAATCTCCTCATAAACCACTGAACCGATTTCAACCAAACATGGTACGCGTATCACTTACGTTCTGGAGATTATCGTTGTAAGGATAGGAAGCGCCTAACTGTCAAAGGCGTGGGGATGAAAAAGCAGTGCAGCCTAAGGCGCGTGAATATCCTTACTTTATTCATCCTTTATTTGCGAATGAGAGCACAGGGAAAAATGTTGATCGCTTTCTTCACCACCACCGGCTCCATCTCCGAGCAGATGAACTGAGGGACGTGAGAGAGAGTTTGGGCTGAACTCATTGCAAAAGTGTGAAACAGGAATTTGGCTGCAATAATTATACATCTGTTGTTTGAAAGTGTTAAGCAATATTTCGTTCAAAATAATCTCCGTTGCTGTGTATACATTTCTCCCACCTCTCCAGCAGGCTGTGAGTGTCACGCCAAAAAAACAGTTGTTCTTTTGGTAGCAGTTACTTCTGTAAGATATTTGGTAGTATGCGTGCGGATCGATTTGAAGTGGAATAATCATATAAAATTAATTGTTGGTAAGGCGGGTGCCAGGTTGAGATTCATTGGGAGAGTCCCTAGAAAATCTAGTCCATCAACAAAGGAGGTGCCTTACAAAACACTCGTTCGACCTATACTTGAGTATTGTTCATCAGTGTGGTATCCTTACCAGATCAGGTTGACGGAGGAGATAGAGAAGATCCAAAGAAGAGCGGCGCGTTTCGTCACAGGGTTATTTGGTAAGCGTGATAGCGTTACGGAGATGTTTAACAAACTCAAGTGGCAGACTCTGCAGGAGAGGCGCTCTGCGTCGCGGTGTAGCTTGCTGTCCAGGTTTCGAGAGGGTGCGTTTCTGGATGAGGTATCGAATATATTGCTTCCCCCTTCTTATACCTCCCGAGGAGATCACGAATGTAAAATTAGAGAGATTCGAGCGTGCACGGAGGCTTTCCGGCAGACGTTCTTCCCGCGAACCATACGCAACTGGAACAGGAAAGGGAGGTAATGACAGTGGCAGGTAAAGTGCCCTCCGCCACACACCGTTGGGTGGCTTACGGAGTACGAGTGTAGATGTTGATGTAGATTAACCAGTCAGCGAGCCATTTTCGTACATTTCCATGAGAACTGAAGCGCTGTTCAGCGAGAGCGTGTCCCAGTGAGGCAAATAGATGATAACCGGAAGGAGGCAAGTCTGGAGAATAAGCCGCATACCCTACTATGTCCCAACTGAATGCCTCGATTGTCTCCCTGACCAGTTATGCTGTGTTTGATGGGCCGTTATCATGGAGCAATATGACTCTGTGTTGCCTTTTTCCATGGTCTCGTCGTTTTTCACGTAATACTCAATTTAAATCTATCATTTGCTACTGGTAGCTATAAGTGTTAACGGTTTTTCCAGGTTTTGGTTCAAATAGCTCTAAGCACTATGGGACTTAACATCTGAGGTCATCAGTCTCCTAGACTTAGAACTACTTAAACCTAACTAACCTAAGGACATCACACACATCCATGCCCGAGGCAGGATTCGAACCTGCGACCGTAGCAGCAGCGCGGTTTCGGACTGAAGCGCTTAGAACTGCTCGGCCACAGCGGCCGGCTTTTCCAGGTTTTAGCAGCTCATAAAATGCGACACCTTTCTGATCTCAAGGAACACAGAGCATTGTCTCCTTTCCGAAGCGATTTGGTCTTGATGTGGATGTCTGTGATTTGCCTAATCACACCCACGATTTACGACTCTTACGATTCTCAAAATATATCCATTTTTCATAACCTGTCACTATTCACCGGAAAAACGACATTCTTTTGTATCCGGTGAGTAGCATTTAACATGTGGTCTTTTGAATCTGCTTACTGTATTTCATGCCGTTCATGTGGAACCCATTTTCCCACTTTATGCACCTTTCTCATAACTTTCAACCGAAGAGAAACGGCTTTCTACGTTATATTGAACTGTTCCGCGAGTTCCTGTTGAGTTGAGTATCCTCTTTATCCAGTAAGACCTGCAATTCGCTGTATTCGAACTTTTTCGGTGGTTTCCCGAGTTCGTCGTTTCTCACGTCAAAATCAGCACTTTTGAATTTTTTGAAGCGCTCGAAACACTGTTTTCCCAAGAGCATGTTCGCTGAAAGCTTAGACAAGCATTCGATGCGATTCTGCAGCAGTTTTCTTCAAATAATAACAGAAAACCAATTCTGTCCGCAAATTGCAGTTAATAGGCACAAAACTTGACATGTTTACGGATTTGAAACAGATACCAGTGTATGGAACTTGGGCTACTCTGTGTTGACATTCGTCGTCAGCCGTTACTGGAAGCAGATAGTGTTGCAGACGCGCTTTCACGGGGCCTACTCTGACGGCTAGCACTATCTATAGGGTAATTCCGGTTTCATACTTCTACATATAGAAGTCGCTCCCTGTAATTAATCCCTCCTAACTTCAAAATTTCAAACAGTGAAGTCCAGTAAACATTGACAAAATTTGTCGATAAATCTCAAATGCTGTAAATGTAATTTTCTTTCTTCCATGCAGGTTAAGCAGGGTCGATATTGCCTCGAAAGAGTGATAATTGACCATCCTCGGGGTACAGTTAAAAAAGTTTTTCCATTCTTCTGTGAATAATGTATGGCAATTTATGCAATTTATTAGACTTATGATTCGGTAGTATTCACACTTGTCAACAGCTGCCTTCTTCGGAATGGGAATTATTACGTTCTTCTTAAAGTCTAAGAGTATTTCACCTGTCTCATAAACTTATTCATGCGTAGCAGGGGATATAATTTTTTCATGGCTGGCTCTCCCATGAATTTCAGTAATTCTGAGGAAATGTCGCTTACCGCAGGTGCCTGGTTTCCTCTTAGATCTTTCATTGTTCTGCCAAATTCTTCTCGATATTGTATGTCCCACTTCATCTTCACCTTCTATAATACTGTCCTCAAATTTATTTCCCATGCTCTACATATTCTTCCACCTTTCAGCTTTCCCTGCTTTTCTTAATACTGGCTTGGCATCTGTGATCTTCATCTTCATACAAGTTTTTATCCAAAGAACTCTATTTTACAATAGGCGGCATCTATACTTCCCATAGTGATGCATATTTCTATAGTATTGCAATTTCCTTCTACAGATTTCCATCTAGCCATTTTGCATTCATGGTCAATCTCAATTCTTAGGCGTTTTTATTTCATTTCGCCTGCCCCACTTGCGGGATGTTTATATTTTCTCTTTTGGGCAATTAAATTAACAACCTTTTTGTTATCCAAGGATTCCTACTAGACACGGACTTTTAACCCATGTGCTCTTGTGATGTCTTCACTATTTCGTCCCGCAAAGTTACCCATTCCTTTCCCCTCCGTCAGTACAAAGTTGCCCAATGCTCCCTTCGAAACTCTCAACAACCTTTGGTTCTTTGTATTTATTATGGTCAAATATGTTTAATATCTTCAATTTTAATCTGCAGTTCACAACCAATAAATGACAGTAAGGTACAACAGCTGCGTCTAAATATCTTACAGTTTAAAACTTTTTAGGAAATCTCTGTCCTACCAATACATAACCAATCTGAAAACTTCCAGCGCCCGATGTCTATTCCACATACAAATACAGTAGCATGCAGTACTTTGAAATTTGGAGACTACAACTTAGTTTTAGCACTCGGTACTTTTCACTTCCTGCAGAGATTTTTCCAGTCAGGTAAAGACACCCGTTCACACGCTGACTATACCTGCAGCCGACCACAAATCAAACGCAGTACGGAAATCCACAGGCAGAAACAGCAAACCGAAGTACGTTGAGTACGGCAAGTCAGTGAAAGGGCCTGCCTTCCCGAACCTAAGTGGGACTGACTGAAAGCAAGCGCAGTTCCCCCAATCGAACGCCCGATTAGCCATTGTTTACAGATCTGTGTTCAGCGACAAAGTAGTACTTGAAATACTGATGTTGCTGTATACACACATCGATTTTATGTTGAACAAATTTTGCGGTTTACATTGCTATTGTAGATCTGAAAATAAATTCTACGACAAATGCACTTCACAAATTTTCATACGAATACTTCTGGAATGCTGTGTTTTTCCTGGTTGCCATTTGTTATAAATTCGTTAAAGCGTTCATTTAAACAAGTTCCTATTATAGCAAAAACATTTTGAATATTTTATTGTTACTTATATTGTAATCGTAGTAGTGATCTTCGGCACATTAAAATAGCGGAAGGGCGGAGAGGGGTGCGGGGCATGGCAAGCTGGCAATCCACAGGGTGATTTTTTCCACCGTGTACAAATTCTAGGGATTGATCGATGAGAGGATACGGAACAAAAAACTTCTAATGAACTTACGTCGGGAAACGCATGATTTCCGTGCTAGAGATCGTTTGCTCAATCATTAAAAAAAAAAAAATGGTTCAAATGGCTCTGAGCACTACGGGACTTAACATCTGAGGTCATCAGTCCCATAGAACTTAGAACTACTTAAACCTAACTAACCTAAGGACATCACACATGCATGCCCGAGGTAGGATTCGAACCTGCGACCGTAGCGGTCGCGAGGTTCCAGACCAAAGCGCCTAGAACCGCTCGGCCACACCGGCCGGTCTATTCAATCATACATTGTTACAGAGACTGCGGTCTATTACGCGCTGTGCCTTGCAGCCACAGTTACAGTAATCTTGGAAATGGTTTCCACGTTCTTCAACGCATGCGTCTAAGAGCCGTAGCATGTTCTGGCTCACACGTTCGCATCGGCCAGCGCTGCATCCGAACAGCGTCAAAGGCAGCATAAATACGCTGCTGCAGTGTATTCACGTCTGGAACGGGCTCTGCATACACGATACTTTTGAGATGGCCCCATAACTAGAAATCGAACGGATTGAGATCCGGTAAACGAGCAGGCCACGAAACTGGACCCTCGCCCGATCCATCGACCCGGGAAGACGCGTTTGGGATGTATCTGGAACGTTAACGGTGAAGTAGGCTGGAGCACCATCATATAGTAGCCACATCACCGTTCAAATCAGCAATGGCACTTTTGCCGGCAGAAGAGAGAAAGTCACGCGCAAGAAACAACGATAGTTCCTACCTGATAGGTGACGTGGAAGGAAGACTGGTCCCAAAAGATGGTCGCCAATTATCCCCACCCACACATTCCAGCTGCACCGATGTTAATGATTCGCTGTCACCGTTCCACGGGGGCTTCTGCATACTATCCCACAGATGACTGTTATAAAAGCTGAAGATATCACTCTGCGTAAATGTAGCCTCATCTGTGAATAGGATGGATGACACATATCCCGGAATCGTGGTTGACTGATGAAGAAACCAGTGACAAAACTGCTCCCGATTTGCCCGCTGTCCATTACCATTTGCCTCCCCGAAACTAAACACCATGTCGGCAAGCTCTCGATTTGAATATGGAACCATTGTACACAACGCTGCATCACATCCACTACAAGGCGAATCACCAAGAGAAGTGAATCGGACAGAACATTTCCGGTTACTATGGCAAGAGAGGGCGCAGGGGCATGACGTATGACGAACAGTACCACCCTCTAGGAGGAAACCATGCATACTGTAACTGCAGCTGCGTGGTACAGCGCGTATTAGACCACAGTTTCTGTAACAAAGTATGACTGAATAAATCGTCTCCAGCATGGAAATCACGCGTTTCCGGGCATAAGTTCATGGGACCTTTTTTGTTCCGTATCCTCTCATCGATCAATCCCTTCAGTTTGGACACGGTGGAAAAAATCACACTGTGTATTTGGGGAAGGGAAGAGACTGCCCCAACCTCCCTTTCCCTCAACAGAATCGGATCAAAGCCTGTCGGAGTAGACTTGTTTTGCAGAGACACGCCCCGAAGGAACTAGCGAGACAATACGCAGAAGGAACGACGGTAGTTTCCAGTTCTTGGAAGAGAGCTACCTCGTGGCAGTGGGACGGGATCGTGGCGGCGAATACGGGGCGCTGCCGGGGAGATTATCCTCCACATCAACGTCCCCGCATCGGACGCAAGGCGATGCTTGTTCGGGAGAAGTCCGAGATACTCCCTGCAAAGCGGGTCGCTGCCTGGGGATAGCGGTAAAATAATGCTCTCTGCGTAACAGAGATTCCACCTCCAGCTTACTTATTTCCCTCGGGACGTGTTCGTCTTACAGGAGTGGGGAGCCAGAGATAAGTGATATGTCTGCTGCGTATCTGATCTGGTGCTCTAGGGAATTGCACAAGAAAGGCGTGCTAGCATACTCGATATGAACAAAACATCTCCAGAATTTGCACTTGCTAGAATGGCTGGAAACGATCGTAGGACCTTAAAGTCGTGTTCGAAGAAGATTTCCTATTAAGTAAAAGCACTTGTGTTCCATAAATGAACTTAAAAAGTCTGGCTCATAGGTCAGGATTCAGTGCATCTTGGACGACAAGCTCAATAAAACGAGGTTAGACTGGAGAGACATCTCAAAGGAACTAAGCCGCGAGAATTCGAAAAGAGTATGAGCGCGTCACCATTCCCACTGGTCGCTAACGATGTGGGAAATGACTTGACTCGTTCTGATGTCATAGATCATGCACCGGTGGTTAGCCTTAGCAATACCAATGTATTTTCCACAACGTGTTCTACAAAGGTGTACTTTATGCCCACCAAAAACAAGATAAAAAAGAATTTTCGTTAATTGTTGGTAACTTTTACTAAAAACATCCTTTTTAAATAGGTACTGATGAATAAGAAGCGTCCAGAACTTGAAAATATCATTTAATACAATCTCAGCAGTACCAACGCATTTCCCGTAATGTGCTTACAGAGAGGAGGGGCACTTTATTACCACCAAAACAAGATTTAAAAAAATACATATTTCATTAGTTGTAGTTAAGCATTATTCACAACATACTTCTTGGAGACCGATACATGCGTAGGAAGAGTCCAGAACTTGAAAATACGACTATTACATTTGTTGCGAAAAGTCACATTTACTAATGAGATTTAAATTTTTGGGTTACTCTTAACAGAAAAATTAAAAACGGTTACGGAACCTGGTAAAAGAAATCACTAGAAACAACAAACATTTTTTCAAAATTTTAAAACATGAAGTACGTGTCTAGATAACAATATTTCCAAAAGGTAGGCATAGAGGATCCCCCCTCCCTCACACGCCACGGTACTGGGAAGTGAAGACAGATTTAATTCTCAAAAACCTTTTCGCTAAGTAGACGAGTTGGCGAATAATACATAAATACGTGAAATGCCTGGATAATTTCTTTGGGAATAATGATGTTGCCCGAAACAGACAGTTATTGTTTAAACAAAACATATGTTTACTGGAGAGAAATTACTCCTTTTGCAAGACACCATTCTGTACTTGTTTTTACCCACCCGTCTTTGAGCACTTTTTGTGCTATCTTCAGTCGATTTATTTCTTTATCTCCAGTCTGCAAACTTGTTGTTGCATGTTAAATCCTAAAGAAATTTTTGATACAAAATATTTAAATTTGTAAAATGACCGATTTTTATCGAACATTCTTTTAGGATCTATGGGACCAAACTTTTGAGATCATCAGACCCTTGGCATACATACTACTTAACCTAAATTGAACTAACTTACTCTAAGGACAACACACAAACATACACGCCCATGCCCAAGGGAGGACTCACATTAGTTGTTTTCACACAGTACAGAGTTGCGTCATGTATCAGTTTGTCGAGGAATTCTATATTGTTAATCAGCGGTATTTACACTAAATTTGGAAATAAAGTGGATCTGTACATTTGTTTAAGTACCTCACATCGACCCATTGGTCGTTTATGCTGGTAGTTTTTGGTCTACTACACAGTCTACAGCTTGTCAGCATGTCATCTGCAAAAAGCAAAACATTTTGTATTTTATTTTTCTGTTTATTACAGAATTCCCGACTGAGATCGCTATACATTGGGTTATTCAGCGCGTTATTTACAGTTTTCAGTGCTGTGGTGAGTTCTTCCTTTGCTTGTATAGAGGTAACACGTTTATTTATTTCGATGTTATCGTCACACAGGCATTTTCTAAGAGTTGTTCACCGAGCACACAGTTTCCGCTGTCATTACGTGTTTTTAAGGCTGTTTATTTAGGGTGTAGCGCACGGACCGCACGCGCGCTGTGCTGTTGATTTTTTTGAGTCTGACTGTTTTCTTCTATCGTTAATTCTTGGGATAGGCTGCAATTCGTTTTACGAATTTTAAAATGAGTTTCTATATTCGTTAGGCGGCGATACTGTGCTACCAGGTGATCTGCAGATGTTGAGTGTGAGCTATTACTTTCTAGTGCTCTGAGATGTTCTGTATACATGGTTCTAAACTTCCTGTATTTTTGACCCATATGCACTGATTGACAGCAATTGCAGGATAGTTAATATACATCGGACTGGCTGTATTTGTCAGGCTTGGTGTTATTTCTTTCAAGTCTGTTCTGTATCTTGTTGTTGGTTCTGTATTCTATGATGAGTCCTCGAGTCTTTAGTATGTTGCCCAGTCAGTGCGCGACTTTGTTGTTTTAAGTCATTATGTGCCATTTGTTGTTTAGTATCTGCTAATTTGTTGTGAATTGTGTTTTATCTCTGTGCGTGTTGTATCTTGATTAAATGTTGCCTGTTTTGCTATTGTGTTGTTTGTTTTATCTACTGTCATTGTAAAATGCCCATTCTCGTGTGCAGTTTCTTTTATTGTGCTCAGTTTTTCTGTGTAGTAATGTTTGTTCATAGACGTTTTGTTAAATCTGTGTAATAAATATCTGACACTGATTGTGCGACGATTGTAGGTTCTCTACAAATTATGAACTCGTGTTTTACGTTTCTCTAGTGTATGGTGATATCTAATCAACAGAATAATATTGATACATGCGTGAATGGTGGCCTCACATAAATTTCCGATTTAAATAAGAAAACAGTTAAACAATAAATAATGTATGTAACGAGGATAGGACATTAAATACAGAAAGAGGTGCGAGCAAAGTTCATTTAAAGGCTCATTAATTGTCGAAAACGAAGGGAACACTTTCATAGTCCAAAAGTGCAGTTTCCCATTATCAGTAGCGACGTAAACTAAAGGTCGGTATCATGAATGACCACTCAGAAAACATGTAACAACTTGTCACACTCGAATATATAAGGGGCGATCAAAAAGTTTCCGTTCGAAGGCCACACTAAAACTCTTGCCTACATATTGGTGCTTGTATACAAGCATCGGAGTCTAGCTGTGTTGTATATACATTGCAGCTACGCCCTCAAATGGAAACTTTTTGTTCGACCTTTATAAATAAGAATTACATTAATTAAACGCAGGTGCTTAAAATATCATAAATATAAGTTCATGTAGTCGCGCAAATTCTATCACCGGAAACATCGTTGCATAAACCAACTGCTCGGCAGCAGAGTCCCCTCGACAAAAGGGTAATGGCCGCCCACCTGCGAAAGACAGTAAAAGACCAAAAGACTATTGTTCGCCCTTGAATATTTACTGTGACGTCATACATTACTGAATCACAGCAGGGTACTTCAATAATGGTCACCATTCTATTTAAGAGCTAACTGCAACACTGCAACACTGAGAAAGTTATTGCAGTCATTTGGCGACGTTTTATTAAAATAACAACTCAATATGGAATAAGTTATTGGCAAATTAAAACTGTGTGCCGGACTAGGACTCGATTCGCAGGAAAGTGCTCATCGACTGAGCAGCCTAACATGACTCATGACCCGTTCTCAAAGCTTTACTTGCTCCATTATCTCATATCTTACCTACCAAACGTCGCAGAACATCTCCTACGTAACTTGCAAGTCTAGCACTCCTAGAAGAAACGATGTTGCGGGGACTTGGCTTATTTGCGGAGACTTGGCTTAGCCAAAGCCCAGGGGATTTTCCAGAATGAAGTTTCCACTGTGCAGGCTGTGGCTAAGCCATGCCTCCGCAACATTGTTCCTTCCAGGAACGCTAGTCCTGCAGATTTCTTAGGAGAACTTATATGAATTTGGGAAGGTAGGAGATTAGATACTGGCGGAAGAAAAGCTGTGAGGCTGGGTCGTGAGACGTGCTTGGGTTGTTTAGTCGGCGGTCTGGCTTTGTACTAGCCGAACAGTGCGGACGACCCGTATTTCCGACTGCAGAGCGTGTATGCTTCTTTTATTCACCTTCTGCGGCCGTTACTTGAGCGTCGTCTTGTATTCCAGATCAACGGTGAACATATTCCGTAAATCGACACTCCGTTTCACGTCCTACAATGACTATGCAAAGATCAAAGGCGCTCTAGGTAGAGCACTTTCTTAGCAATGTAGACAAAATCCCGGCGAACGACATAGTGGACATCCACTTATCAATACTGAACAGCAATGTGTTTGTAAAATCACCGTTGACGCGACTTGCGATAAGATCCTTCGGAACACCCAGCAGTTACTCTATTTATGCCACGGCGTCGGTAACGTCGGGCTGGTGACGGTCGACCACTCAGGATTACACATGAGAACAATTCGGGTCTGTGAACTGCCGTTCGACCCCCTGACGGCCGACGTCATGGACACCTTCCGTCCTTATGGCTCCGTTCAAAGCCCTGTAGCCTAACGGTGGGCACAATTTAGAACATACTCGGTCATCAATGGAGAGTGTAAGATAACTGTAGACCTCCATTGTCATGTGCCATCCTACCTCCAGATATGTGGCTGCTGCGTGGTCGTCATTTACGACGGCCAACTCTGAACTTGCTCATAATGCGGAAAAGTAACGCACGTTAGATCAGAATGTCTCCAGCGTCGCATCACAGAATCGCCAGCCTCTGACGCGACACTACTACCACAACAGACGTCCTCTCCGGTCTCCTACGTTAGAGCTCCCGTTGTCGCCGCAACTTCGCATCACCAGCTGCATCCTATATCGGCGCCTTTATCGGACGCCACCGGTACAGCCGTTGCGCAGCCTCCAGCAGACGGTCCGCAGCTTGTGGTCTAGTGGATAGCGTTGCTGCCCCTGGATCACGGGGTCCTGGGTTCTATTCCCTGCCTGGTTGGGGATTTCCTCTGCCCAGGGACTGGTTGTTTGTGTTGTCCTCATCATTTCACCATCATCATTCCTGACAGTGATTAGATTTTACAAAATTGGACTGTGATAAAATTGGGACTTTGTACGGGCGCTGATGACTGCGCAGTTGAGCGACCCACAGACCAAAAATCATCCAGCACACGGCTTATTCGATATCACCGGCGCCACCAGCAGCAGAAGCCGATTATCTCTCAGGTAAAAGGACGGTGTTTACATCAACGATAGTACTGGTGCTAGTACGACGCGATTCACTCCCGACCTCCGACGTGGAAGGCCGGTCACGGAAGCAGTGGTCACTCAAGCACTGTGAAAGTAGGCCGTCGCACGGTCTCTTATACGGATGCTTCGTCTCTCGATGACATCTCGCTTGCAGTTCCTCTGGACGCCGACCACAAGTAGACAAGTCGTGGTCACCAATGTAACCCCGAATACCACGATCGAAAGCAACCAGCCCCTACAGCAAGTTAAGGTGTTGTCGAACCAGTAAATGCAGCCGTCCCTTTAGACGTTTCTGCATCAGTCAAGCACCCTGCACTTCTGGAGCTATGATGATTCGCCAGGAATCCACACTTCCGCGTGGATCGACCCTGACCCCCGGTCAGCGGCGGTGCCTCCAGTGACCACGACCTAAACATATCTGTGCTGCTGGACAGGATGGTCTATGACCGCCTTGTTCGCCTTCGAGTACTCAAAATGTGATAATGAACCTCAGCTGACCGCGCAGCCAATCATACTAGATTCCAACGATGAATATCAAACACATCAGTTCGCCTCTGAAATTATCTCTACTACTTACTTCAAAAAGTTTTGCGTCACTTCGGTTCAGAGAGTTCCGGAATCTGTGCAGAATACTGGAATAGAGAGCAACATAAACATCATTTCTGCACTTTTTATTGCTATAAAAACCACACATTACCTGTTGTACCATCATACAGCAGGACCTTCAGATGTGGTGATACAGACTGCTGTACACACTGGTGCCTCTCATACCCAGCAGCATGTCCTCTTGCATTGATGCATGCCTGTATTCGTCATTGCATACCATCCACAAGTTCATCAAGGCACTGTTGGTCCAGATTGTCCCGCTCCTCAATGGCGATTCGGCGTAGATCTCTCAGGGTGGTTGGTGAGTCACGTCGTCCATAAACAGTCCTTTTTCAATCCATCTCAGGCATGTTCGATAGGGTTCATATATGGAGGACATGCTGGCCACTTGTCGAGCCATGACGTTATCCTGAAGGAAGTCATTCACAAGAAGCACGCGATGGGGGACGCGAATTGTCGTCCGTGAAGACGAATGCCTCGCCGATATGTTGCCGATATGGTTGCACTATCGGTCGCAGGATGGCATTCACTTATCATACAGCTGTTACAGCGCCTTCCATGACCACCAGCGGCGTACGTCGGCCCCACATAATGCCAACGGAAAACAGCATGGAATCTCGACCTTGCTGCACTCGCTGGACAGTGTGTCTAAGGCGTTCAGACTGACCGGGTTGCCTCCAAACACGTCTCCAACGATTGTCTGTTTGAAGGCATATGCGACACTCATCGGTGAAGAGAACGTGATGCCATTCCTGAGCGGTCCATTCGGCATGTTGTTGGGGCCGATCTGTACCGCGCTGCATGGTATCGTGGTTGCAAGGATGGGCCTCGCCATGGACGTCGGGAGTGAAAGTGCGCATCATGCAGCTATTGCGCACAGTTTGAGTCCTAACACGACGTCATGTGGCTGCACGAAAACATTATTCAACATGGTGGTGTTGCTATCAGGGTTCCTCCGAGCCATAATCCGTAGGTAGCGGTCATCCACTGCAGTAGTAGCCTTTGGGCGGCGTGAGCGAGGCATGTCATCGACAGTTCCTGTCTCTCTGTATCTCCTCCATGTCCGAACAAGATAGCTTTGGTTCACTCCGAGACGACTGGACACATACCTTGTTAGGAGCCCTTCCTGGCACAAAATAACAATGCAGACGCAATCAAACGGCGGTATTGACCGTCTAGGCATGGTTGAACTACAGACAACACGAGCCGTGTAACTCCTTCCTGATGGAATGCCCGAACTGATCGGCCGTCAGACCCCCTCTGTCTAATAGGCGCTGCTCATACATGGCTGTTTACATCTTTGGACGGGTGTAGTGACATCTCCGAACACTCAAAGGGACTGTGTGATACAATATCCACAGTCAACGTCTATCTTCAGGAGTTCTGGGAACTGGGGTGACGCAAAACTTTTTTTGATGTGTGTACATTACATGATCTGGGCATCTGACGTTAACATTGCAGTCTTACAGGGGGGTGCTCTGTCTCACGTTGCCAGATACGTACCTTACAGCTCTGCCAGTGTCACCCTTGGCAGAAGCATGTCTGCATACGCTCCTGAAGGAATCAGTATTACAGATCTGACCACTCTCCCAACAACGCGAGACATGGCCTTCACCACCGTGGACATGCATATCATCAATATCTACACCCCATCCAGTTCGAACCGCTGGCAGGAAAGAGCCATATTCCACTCTGAAGGCATTGCCCTTTGTTCTTAGGGCTTATGCTCGTCGCATATTTGGAGTCGATTTCAACTGCACCTTGCAACAGAAAGATCAGGATCCTCGCTTTAGCACCGGTCAATATAGCTCCACATGATCGTCTGAGACCTCTGCCACTGCGACACATGGAAGGAAAAGTAGGGGAATTTCTGTGACCCATAAGTCGACTTGATAGGAGTTACATCTCGCAGGAGCTATTATCTGTTGTCCAAGATCTTGAATTATGGATGATGGTTTTCTCTGGCAAACACCTGCACGATTCTCCTTAAATCACAACCACCGTGGAAAATGAACATCACATATTTCCAGGAGGCCGATTGTCAACGGCGCGTGACAGAGACTTGGACGTTTTGCGAACGACGACTCGCCACCTACGGAACGACTTTAGAGTGATGGTTAGGGTATATCATGCTCTCTTTACAACAAACGATGTCGCGATACGAAAAGAGCATGGCGGAATGGGGTCCACAATGAAATAACTACTATTACACCATCTTATGAGACTTAGATACTAATGGGCCCAGAAGAGAGGCAGAGGATAAAGGGCGCTTGGTAACGATGGCCCGAAGTCGTCTACAGGGATTCCTCGTGAGAACGCTTCTACAGGACTCACTGGACCAAGAGATACCTAACATGTTTCATATGGGAACCGATAACCGACGACGACGACGACAACGACAACTCTTAACCAAATTTGTCATGCCACAGGCACAAACCCTCTTCCCAGTCCGAAATAGTCACTGCTTTCTCTGATCGCAAGAAAAACATCTACGGCGCCGGGACTGCCAACGCAACAGCAACTGGTCAGATATTGTGTTACACCAACCACAGTATCGCCGATGGAACGAAACTGATTACCATGGATCAAAAGGAGGCTGCCATCGACAAGGGCGCCTTTAACAGGTCCTCCAACATTGACGGTCTGCCTATAGAGTTCTATCATGCCTTCCAGACGTTAATGGTTACGAATGGACCAATATGTTTCAAGAACTTTTAGAGCTGGGGCGATGTTGTCCTTCCCAGCTTTTTCACAGCATCGCCATTCCTTGACATAAACCACTTACCCTCTATAATGCAACCACAATACCTTTCCCCGCATTTAAGCAGCGGCCCTGGTCTCCTTCTTCCAAGCTCCTCTCGCCAGAGCAGACTAGGTGGTCAGGTGACTGTGCAGACAGCAACTTGCGAATGTCTTCGATGTGACAGCACTGGCTCTGATGTACCTGCTCTGGGCATCTATACTCGCAGTTGACTTTGACAGCGCACTTGACAAAGTGCATTATGTTTCCTGTCTGCTGTGATGGCCCCGTGGGATTCCTATCCTCTTTCCTTAACGTCATACATGGCGTATATGACAGTGCCATCTCTTCCATACAATTCAACTGTCTTGACGATTCCAGTGCCTATATGACGATCTATCTGCCAAGGTATATCTATCGAACGTGTGCTACACATCTTAGTGCTGGAACACGTGATTGCGAACCTCAAAACTACACTCAAGGGAGTCATCTTCTGACAACACACTTTCCTTGCCGAGCATACGCCAACTATCTGCTCCCCTTAGTTCTCGCTGGAGCGGAAATATGACAGACCATTGAAGCAATCGTGACATATTGTGCAGCAGCAGGCAGCTGAATAAATCTGCATTGCTGCCAAAAGGACACGACCTTCCCAACGTTGAACTAGCACTCTTTCAATGGATGTGGACCATCAACTACCTGACCAGTGTCTTTGTCTTAATACATCCAACACAATGACCACTAATTTTCGGAGTGCATTGCAGAGTGTCTGCATCATGATCTACTAAATCTTCTTCAGCGTCTCAACAATCTAACGCGGGTGGTCTACCTCAATCGCCATGTTGCTTCGAAACTGGTACGTGTTACACCACTACTGCTCTTCGTCTGCGAGTGACCTTCGGCTACTGTCTGACGGCGGAGACGATGTTTAAGGTCCGGTACAACCCTCTTACCCTCCCTCCACATGATGGAGGACTTGGTCTATTCAACATACAGAACAGGGCTGATTTTCTGTATATGCAAACGAAGCAAAAGGAATGGATTGGACTGGGAACACCTATCACACATAGTTTTGTGGATGTCCTAATGCCAGAGTCCATCCTTCTATCAAAGTCAGTTAGTCACATTCAACCTCATTGTCACATTTATTGTCGATTATAGTTATGTACATGCCGCCCTCTCAACCACGCATTCTCTTATGGACAAACACATCTATTTCACCCTGCTAGATCGAGTGTTGCTCAACATTGTCATGCAGAAGTACCCTGCGATTCATTGGCGAAATGTATAGCGCCATATCCACCAGGTTTACCTCTCCATAAAGTTTGAACAACATAGTACTTGCTTAGCAATGTCAAATAGTGACAGAAAAGAAATTATATGCAGTTGGGTTTGCTGACACCCACCTATATGCTGCTTGCCAACAACTCGACAAGGAGACCGACCCACCGCCCCACATGCCCGTCAACCATTGACATCTGGGCGCTCACCCGCAAGATAGTCGCCTGCTTTCTCCACATTCCTCTGACCGTTGTTGAACCCAAGTCATACATATTTCCTGGGGCCATATACTTTCCTGCTGCCAAAACCAACGCCATATTCTGGATAAAATGTTGGACTCTCAGCTATTACTACGGCGACGGAGACAAATCAGGCCTCTGGTTTTGGTACAGATTACAGAATGCCTATGCCACTCAGGAGCGACGGCCTAATTACTGTTCGCCACCTACTAGTGTGGAGTATTCATCCATTTGGAGCGTAATACGGCAATTACCAATTCCCTCCCCCCATCCCCAACATTATTTCCCTACTTTCAATTACAGGACGTGTATACAGCTACTTCGGTTGCACAAAACTTTGTCAGTTGTCCACGGTTTCGATTGGACTAGGGCAATCTTTATCAGAATAAAAAAAAAATTACATGCATTACCTAAAAATATAATGACATGGATTGAAATAATGTACACTTAATGGGATTACTTCAATAAATTATGTACAAACAGAATGTACTCACATGTAATCACACCATGGTTTAAAACGTCTCAGCAAAAGTACTCTCGTCAAACAGTAATGTCATACGAATAAAAACTTAAAGTAAAAGTATAACATGATGGTCAACCAGAAAATATACTTCATGGAATATAGCTCTGTATTATGCCGCTCTTGGTCCTAAGTGACCTTGCAGTTGTCATTATATTCGATGAAGTATTTTATCTGGTTGACAATGATATTATACTTTTACATTTTAGTTTTTATTCCCATGACATTTCTGTTTGACGTTCGGCGTTTTAAACATTGGTGTTATTACATGTAAGTACATTCTCTTTGTACGTAATTTATAGACATAATCCTACTAAGTGTCTATTATATCGATCCATGTCATTATATTTTTAGGTATTCTATGTAACTCTCTTATTCTGATGAAGATTGCGCTAGTGCAGCCGAAGCTGTGGTCAATTGACAAAATTTTGTGCAACAGAAGTGGCTGTATATACGTCCTGCAATTTAATAGCGTACGGTCGCTGGACCACAGCCAATCAAATGATTAAATTTTCAATTTCACAATTTTCATTTACTTCCATGATTAAGTTTCGCATTATACATCGCGAGTTGTGCAGAACAGACGAGCATTCCATGGGCATAGGTAAACCATTAAATATAATTACCATCACAGCTCATGTCCATTTTAAGGTACAGTGGTTATCAGTGCTTTCATGAAAATATCAGTATCAGTTCTGAAGCTTAATACCACTAAAGGATTTCAGTAAAGTGTCACCTTGTGAATTTTCAACCAGTTTTATCTGACTGTCAGATGTATTAATTTTTATGTTGTTTTGCTCTGTAATTACAGTAAAAGTTGTGGTACAGCAATTGTTTGTAAGACTAAGATAAGGTTTAGCCGTTTTCATGGTCAACATTTTAATATGAGTCGTTCGTTTTCAAGTCAGATAAAATACCTAAATTTCAGTGAAAACGGATTACTTTGCCGGCCGAAGTGGCCGAGCGGTTCTAGACGCTTCAGTCTGGAACTGCGCGACCGCTACGGTAGCAGGTTCTAATCCTGCCTCGGGCATGGATGTGTGTGATGTCCTTAGGTTTAAGTAGTTCTAAGTTCTAGCGGACTGATGACCTCAGCAGTTAAGTCCCATAGTGCTCGGAGCCATTTGAACCATTTTGAACGGATTACTTTCTCGCAGGCGAATTATTTGATTTACAAGCCAGTCTGTATTTCGCGTCGAGTAACGTGAGCTTCCCATTGAAAATTAAATTTTCAAATATTTCTGTAGGTCTGCAGTGAGATTTACTAAATTTTCAAATATTTCTGTAGCTCTGCACTCAGGTTTACATGTTTTGATGTGAAAATACGTTTTTACACATTTCTCAGATGCCAACTAGAGACTTAAAAACGCGAGTTGTTACAAATAACAAGAAACTTTCACCTGTCGACCTTTTCTGACGAGATACTTCATTATGTGGTAGTCTGCTGATTTCTGCAGTCAGATCAAGTTTTGTTCTGCAACAACAAATTGCTGTTGTTGTTGTGGTCTTCAGTCCTGAGACTGGCTTGATACAGCTCTCCATGCTGGTCTATTCTGTGCAAGCTGCATCATCTCCCAGTACGTACTAAAGCCTAAATCCTTCTGAATCTGCTTAGTGTATTCATCTCTTGGTCTCCGTCTTCGATTTTTTTCCTCCACGATGCCCTACAATACTAAATTGGTGATCCCTTGATGCCTCAGAAAATGTCCTACCAACCGATCCCTTCTTCTGGTCAAGTTGTGCCACAAACTCCTCTTCTCCCCAATTCCATTCAATGCCTCCTCATTAGTTATGTGATCTACCTATCTAATCTTCAGCATTTTTCTGTAGCACCACATTTCGAAAGCTTCTATTCTCTTCTTGGCCGAACTGTTTATCGTCCATGTTTCACTTCCATACATGGCTACACTCCATACAAATACTCTCAGAAACGACTTCCTGACACTTAAATATATACTCGATGTTAACAAATTTCTCTTCTTCAGAAACACTTTCCTTGCCATTGCCAGTCTACATTTTCTATCCTCTCTACTTCGACCATCATCAGTTATTTTGCTCCTCAAATAGCAAAACTCCATTACAACTTTAAGTGTCTCATTCCCTAATCTAATTCCCTCAGCATCACCCGAGTTAACTCGACTACATTCCATTATCCTCGTTTTGCTTTTGTTGATGTTCATCTTATATCCTCCTTTCAAGACACTGACCATTCCGTTCAACTGCTCTTCCAAGTCCTTTGCTGTCTCTGACAGAATTACAATGTCATCGGCGAACCTTAAAGTTTTTATTTCTTCTCCATGGATTTTAATACCTCCTCCGAATTTTTGTTTCGTTTCCTCTATTGCTTGCTCAATATACAGATTGAATAACATCGGGAAGAGGCTACAACCCTGTCTCACTCCCTTCCCAACCACTGCTTCCCTTTCATGACCCTCGACTCTTATAACTGCCATCTGGTTTCTGTACAAATTGTAAATAGCCTTTCGCTCCCTGTATTTTACCCTTGCCACCATCAGAATTTGGAAGAGAGTATTCCAGACAACATTGTCAAAAGCTTTCTCTAAGCCTACAAATGCTAGAAACGTAGGTTTACCTTTTCTTAATCTAGCTTCTAAGATAAGTCGTGGGGTCAATATTGCCTCAGTGTTCCAATATTTCTAAGGAATCCAAACTGATCTTTTCCGAGGTCGATTGCTACCAGTTTTTCCATTCGTCTGTAGAGAATTCGCGTTAGTATTTTGCAGCTATGAATTATTAAACTGACAGTTCGGTAATTTTCACATCTGTCAACACCTGCATTCTTTGGGATTGGAATTATTATATTCTTCTTGAAGTCTGAGGGTATTTCACCTGTCTCATACATTTTTCTCACCAGCTGGTAGAGTTTTGTCACGACTGGCTCTCCCAAGGCTGTCAGTAGTTCTAATGGAATGTCGTCTACTCCCGGGGCCTTGTTTGGACTTAGGTCTTTCAGTGCTCTGTCAAACTCTTGGCTCACTATCCTATCTCCCATTTCATCTTCATCCACATCCTCTTCCATTTCCATAATATTGTCCTCAAGTACCTCGCCCTTGTATAGACCCTCTATATACTCCTTCCACCTTTCAGCTTTCCTTTCTTTGTTTAGAACTGGGTTTCCATCTGAGTTCTTGATATTTATACAAGTGGTTCTCTTTTCTCCAAAGGTCTCTTTAATTTTCCTGTAGGCAGTATCTATTTTACCCCTAGTGAGACAAGCCTCTACATCCTTACATTTGTCCCCTAGCCATCCCTGCTTAGCAATTTTGCACTTCCTGTCGATCTCATTTTTGAGACGTTTGTATTCCTTTCTGCCTGCTTCATTTACTGCATTATTATATTTTCTCCTTTCATCAATTAAATTCAATATTTCTTCTGTCACCCAAGGACTTGTACTAGTTCTCGTCTTTTTACCTACTTGATCCTCTGTTGCCTTCACTACTTCATCCCTCAAAGCTACCCATTCTTCTTCTACTGTATTTCTTTCCCCCATTCTTATCAATTGTTCCCTTATGGTCTCCCTGAAACTCTGTACAACCTCTGGTTTAGTCAGATGTGGACTCTGACCACAAGCTATTGTTTATGGACTGCAGATTAAAACGGAAGAAACTGCAAAAAGGTGGGAATTTAAGGAGGTGGGACCTGGATAAACTGACTAACCCAGAGGTTGTAACTACAAATTAAAATTCCAATAATAGTCTTTGACGTAGCAGTTACTTTCACTGTACACTGTAAGCTATTACAGCAACACAGCAAGTTTTACACGTTTTACATATTGATTACTTTAATTGTACTGCAGTAAATTTATTTCTCGTATTTCCAGGTAACACTATAAATAAATTTTCTGCAGTACTTCAATATATGTGTGGTATTTAGAATGTGAACCAGCCGCAAGAATGAGAGCAGTTGTACAAGACTGCCAAACAGAAGTTGAATTTTATCAGGCATTCTTGTCACTATACTGGTCTGAAGCAACACAAGACACAGTGAAAGACATAATCACTATGCTAAAGAATTTTCAACAATAGAACTTTTCTAACCCAGCAGACTATTTGCAGCACAAGATACGCAAGAATCGATTCGTATTGAATCCGTAATTAATAATAATTTGTCTGACTAAACTACTTACACACTCGCGACACATTATTTTGAGAGGCCGCTGTAAAGGTAACATTGAGGCTTTTCCAAGTTTACGGCGAGAACTTGAAGTTGACAGTGAGGAATTTTAATCACGAAGTAGATACATAGGCAGTAACAGGCAGAATTTCCAATCTCAACGTAACAGGTAAGATGAAGGATATTCTGCAACTCGCAACAACAGTTATGAACAGAGTAACCAATTTTCTAATAACCATGATCACAATTACTCTTGCAATTGGCATCCGAGAAAACAGTCTATCAATCGCAGTAGTTTCAGAGATAGGAACCAAAGAATTGACGGCAGTAATGGTGATTCCAACAGAGATTAGTGCAATGAAACAAATAACAGTAATTGACGAAATTCTTCTTCTTCTTTTTCTTTAGCGTCTGCCCCGCCTGGATGCAGGGTCCGCTGAGCGAATTCGCTGACTGCTTTTTGTTCGTTAGTGGGCCATGCCTGAATGAAGATTAACAGCCTTCAGATCGTTGCAGAATGTCGACCCATCGTTGTCTAGATCGTCCCTTGGGTCTCTTCCCCATGACTTCCACTGTGTATGCTGCCGTTGCAGTGGTATCGCCCTTTTCGCGCAGCACGTGTCCAAACAATCGCAGACGGCTTTCTCGCGTTTTCTTCTGGTTCAGTGAGGTCCCGAAACGTTCTTTGATACTGTCATTTGAGAAATGATCCAGTCGAGTGATGGCACCGGCCCATCTAAACAACTTAGTCTCCATGACCCACAATCGTCGTTCTGCCTCTTTTGTACCTGGCCAACACTCGGTGCTGTAGAGAGAAACAGGGCAGATGACAGTCCGGTCGATCTTCAACTTCAGACCATCCTTAATCCAAAGATTGCAGGTGGCGCCTGTTGTCACTTGGCTGAAGTGGCGAACGTCAAATCAAATAGTTGTCAGATGTATGGTCACAATTCCCATCAGATATTCTCCAGCTGACGTTTTAGATTTGAAAATGACGACGTAGTTCGTTGGAACCGGCAATGTAACCCCTCTTTTTCAAAGAAAAATTTTATATACTGTGACTATGGCTTCACTATTGTTGGTTAAAATAAACATTTAACCTATATAATAGTCAAACTGCTTTACGACAATTACGTGACAATATAGGCCTGAGAACACTGATTTCGCCGGCCAGTGTGGCCACGCGGTTAAAGGCGCTTCAGTCTGGGACCGCGCGACCGCTACGGTCGCAGGTTCGAATCCTGCCTCGGGCATGGATGTGTGTGATGTCCTTAGGTTAGTTAGGTTTAAGTAATTCTAAGTTCTAGGGGACTGATGACCTCAGATGTTAAGTCCCATAGTGCTCAGAGCCAACACTGATTTCAGATCACATGACTAACATTACAATCAAACACGTAATGGTTATCGTAACAGCTATTACGATAGAAATAATCAGGAGGGGAAATTTTAGTCCAGAACGACTTGCTGAAGTAGTTGAGATTAATAAATGAAAAGCACCAGTTTGTTTTTGTTCTACAATACTACTGTAGAACACTGTAATACTGTAGAGCAAAAGCAAACTGGTGTTTTTCATTTATCACAATGTTGTTCTACCTAGAACCGACGGAAGATTCGATGAACATAGTTGAGGATAGATCCCTAATCCTCGTGATAATGTTATACGTAAAGAGCCGTCGCAGGGATGACCGACGGTATATGCGGCAAAAGACTCATTTGTCGAAACAGGGAATTGTTCCATCCATTCCATTAAAATCATAGATTGTGACCCCTTTAGTGAACAAAATGAACACTGAGCCTATTAGTGGCTAACAGCTGTTAGGTGAAACAGCTCTTGTCAGAACGACCGAGAGGTATGGTTTGGGAGAGAGGGATGGTTCACGTCGAAGCGTGCAGAGAAACACTGGCAAGTGTGTCATTGACTTTATCACATCGAAGGTACACAGCCTTGCACTGAATTCGGCACGGCGCCGCGCAGCGTGCGTGGGTCAGCGGACCAACGCGAACACCGGAATCTGTAGCGTCGGCGTCCCATTGCCCAGCCTTGCGGACGTAGCGAACCTACTCGCGCCACGGATAAGTAGCCGCCGCCTGCGTTAACTGTGCCCATGGCCCAGAACATGGCTGACTGCTATTCCAAGCGCGATTCGTGGACCCCATGTAGAACGCCGGAGGGAAGCAGCCGACCGCCGTCGTTGAAGTGAGCCTTAGCGACTCCGGCCGTCTGCTCAGGGCAGCTCGTTCAGCACCTGCAGACAGCTGTGCACCCAGGAGGCAGCGAGTTCGCGCCTCCGCCCCGCCCCTGCGAAAGGAAGTTTGCGGTCTGCCGGATGATGAACAGAGGCCTGCAGCCCTCGCGCCCATCGCGCGGGTGCAGCTCCAAGGCGGGACGCGCCCCGCCACAGCAATGACGCGTCCGTGCAGCGGAGGTTGGACGTAGCTTCAGCCGTCCGGTTAGCCGCCGATATCCATCACCAAAAGATCGTCGTGGTTGGCCTGAAACTTAAACAATCGTCATTCTCTCTGGTGTCAGACATGGGCAAAATGGCTTGCTTTGGGTTTCTGGGCTCGCTTATCTATACGTCTTTTCACTACGCTTCTGACGCAGTTCCTCTAGATGAAACATGTGGACCACTGTTTGATAATTACAACATCAGCTTTCCCCACACTGCTTTGGACCCTATACCCAGGTCTCTAGTCGCTGTTGTAACTGCAAGGTACAGAAACTTCCCGGCAGATTAAAATTGTGTGCCGGACCGAGACTCGAACTCGGGGCCTTTGCCTTGCGGGCAAGTGCTCTACCATTTGAGCTACCCAAGCACGACTCACGCCCCGTCCTCACAGCTTTACTTCCGCCAGTACCTCGTCTCCTACTTTCCGAACCTCATACAAGCTCTCCTGCGAACCTTGCAGAGCTAGCACTCCTGGAAGAAAGGATATTGCGGAGACATGGCTTAGCCACAGCCTGGGGAATGTTTCCAGAATGATATTTTCACTCTGCAGCGGAGTGTGCGCTGATATGAAATTTCCTGCCAGAGTAGAACTGTGTCCCGGACCGAGACTCGAACTCGGGACCTTTGAAGTTTGGAAAGTAGGAGACGAGGAACTTGCGGAAGTAAAGCTGTGAGGACGGGGCGTGAGTCGTGTTTGGGTAGCTCAGATGGTGCAGCACTTGCCCGCGATATACAAAGGTCCCGAGTTCGAGTCTCGGTCCGGCACACAGTTCTACTCTGCCAGGGAGTTTCATATGAAAAAATGGTTCAAATGGCTCTGAGCACTATGGGACTTAACATCTGTGGTCATCAGTCCCCTAGAACTACTTAAACCTAACTAACCTAAGGACATAACACACATCCATGCCCGAGGCAGGATTCGAACCTGCGACCGTAGCGGTCGCGCGGTTCCGGACTGTAGCGCCTAGAACCGCTCGGCCACACCGGCCGGCACACTAATTAAGACCTTAAAACTAATTGCTTCCGCGACCAATGCTGGTCAACCATTCTACTGGTAAATGGTATTTTGGCAAGTACGCGTCTTACCCAGAATGACAATACGCAAAACCCTGCTAGAAACACGTCACAACTGGTGGCCAATACGTTCACCACTAATACCTTGTGCTGTTTTCCCGGAGGTGGTGTACATGCTGCCACATTTGTTCCATCGAAATTACCCCTTGCTGGGACTCTGTTAATCTGTCCAAGGACTGCAAAAGCTCTGGATTGAGTGGGTCATTTAAATACATTAAATGTTGAATGGGTAATACCATCATAGATCCTTCTGGGCAGTGCAACGTATTCCACGACAATGTGATGACAATTGAGCCTGTGAGCGTATCTGGAAGACTTAAATCCGACCCGACTACCTCGCAAATCGTGCGATTAATGATCATTACACTTTCCCGAAGCTCGAGTTTCTCAACGCTACCGGTCTGCCTCCTTTGTTTTTGCGTGAATACGGAGTATTACAAATGAGTACCCACCCTCTGGAAGTAAATTCAGGGTGGTAGAAACTCCTACCCACAACTGGTCTCATTTACTTCCTCAGAAACAAACTCCCTTCACATGTCCCCATATCAGTCCGTACTTGGCCACCCCACGGATCACAAATTACTCTGTTGCTCTCTCCCTCTTTCTGAGGACGCAGAATTCAGAAATGAACAATATCGGTTGTAATCATATGAAGAATTAACAGCTCCGCAAAAATAAGAAAAACAACTGTCCCTAATGCAAAAAAAATACATACTCCCTGATATACTGAACCAAAATAAAAAACTAAAATTATACAACTTACTTAGGCGACCTTAACCTATACATCACATCACGCACCTTACGTTGCTCATCAGTTCCAGGTTCCTTCTTTTTACCCTTTGTAATTTTCACCTCCTGACTGGCTGCCGATACCTTTGGTATCCAATCTGCCATTCCTTTAAATGGTTTTATGCCACTGACGCGTATAATAGACGTTTTTGTGGGCAACTGTATCTTTACGATCTGATATGGTCCCTGGTAATTGGTGAAAATTTTCTTCGTTTTCCCCTTCAACGTATAGGCACTAGTGACCATTACCCATGCCCTCACCCTCCCCCCCCCCCCCTTCCCCGCGGTATTGCGGCAATTTGCCCATGCACCTGTTTGGTTGTTGCTGGCGTTATAGAACTTTCGTGTTTGGCTTTTGTACATTCCTTCAAACTTCCGTAACTCTTCCGGCAAACTTCCTCACCGACTCTCCATCTGTTTCGGCATTAACGTCAAGCGCCGACATGATAGTCAGAAACTTCAGAGCAGAGAGAGCTGTGAAGAAGACGTCAGCCAACAGTATGCTGACTGACCTCTCTCTAGAACGTCACCAAGACAGCAGCGGCCTCTAGGCGAAGAGAACGTAAGCACCACACTCTCTGGCCATGGCCCACTTGAAGACTAGCCGTTCTATGAGCCCTTCAGCAGCGATTTGGGAACTGTAAAACTTCACTTGCATTAGGCATTGTGTGTACTGAAGGATCTTCTTATTTTTGTCTGTCGCCCATTGCTTGCGACACCACATTGTAAGTTCTCAAAGTTAAGTATTGTCATGTATCTTACTGTAATAAAAATTCATTAACATGATTTGCTTGAAATGGTGTCTAGCGATCCGAGAAAGCAGGTTTCCTAGGCAACCCATATTCAACGTGTATGCAGAACCCAACACTGGCGACGAGGTTAGGACTGGTGCAAAATGGTTCAAATGGCTCTGAGCACTATGGGACTTAACATCTGTGGTCATCAGTCCCCTAGAACGTAGAACTACTCAAACCTAACTAATCTAAGGACATCAACACATCCATGCCCAAGGCGGGATTCGAACCTGCGATCGTAGCGGTCACGCGGCTCCAGACTGAAGCTCCTAGAACCTCACGGCCACACCGGCCGGCGGTTGGGACTGGATTCCATAGTGACAACCCAGAGACTAGCTGTCAGAAATTTGTTTTGTGTTTTTCTGGCGCCTTAATTATGCATTTGCTTCTCTTTGCAGGGGTGTATTTACTTGCTTTAACCGTCTCTTATAGCGATTTGCTAATTAGTGTTTTCAGGTGGTCTTTGCAGAAATTTTCTTTGCTTTTGTACTTATTTATCTTGCTTGCCTTGTCTGTTTATGGTATTTCTCTGTCCCAGTAAGAGCAACCCACCTAATCCATCCCCTGCAGAGGTGCCTCAGCTGCAAGCATTAGATGTAATGCAGCTAATGCAGATGTATCAGTTTCAGAGTCAACAACCCGTGTCTCTACTAAATACAGTACAGCAGCTGCTGGGGAACCAAATGAATATAGTGCAGCAGTAGCCTACAGCAGCTCCACGTGCTATACCGCCTTTTCGCCAGTTTCATGAAAAAGAAGAGCAATGTCTCGAATGGTTGGAACAGTTTGAAGCCCACGTAATTGCTCACAACGTACCAGGTATTGTGAAACTAATGTATTTTTTGTCAACGGTAGGAAGTGCGGCGTTCAGACTGATTCACAAGTAATTTTGTAATGCCACTCCGAGTGACCCTTCCTATGATCATGTTGTTGATTCGCTAAGCAACTATTATGACTAACAAGTGAATGTGGAAGCAGCTAGGTACCAATTTTTTTATTGCAAGAAACGGTCAGAAAAAACTTATCGCGAGTGGGTAACAGATTTGCAGGGTCTGACGAAGAAATGAAAATTCGGATGTGCTTGTGGTGCTTTATATTCAGATGTTATGTTGCGTGATGCGATTGTGTACAATGCAACTGATGTCAGACCCAGAGAACAGATTTTAAAACAGTCAGATCCCTAATTTCAGCAAGTAGTGCATATACTAGACCAGTGCAATCCAGATGCCGTGTCGGCTGATAAATTTGAGTTTCCAGCAATTTGTCAGGTCGAGTCACCTCTCGCACACAACCGGCCCATTAGGCAGCGGCAGCTCGCGTGTGCCACGCCGCGTAAACAGGTCGCTCGCACCAAGCTGCGTAAACAGTTCTCTACACAGGCGGCTGCAGTGGCGAACGTAGTTAAGACACGCCCTCGGTGCTATTTACAGCACAAACGACAAGACTGCCCATCCCAACAAGCACAGTGACCACTTGTGGCAAGAAACTACATGTACAATCCATATGTTTGCAACGGAACAACCGTGAGACTTCTGCCCACACACAAAAATCTAGTTACAAGGCCCATGTAATTACTGCAGTGTGTTCAAAGCCTGCAACAGGCATTAGCAAAACTAGTAAGCGAACAGTTTCTTCAGTGCTACGCCAGTCCAACAAGCTTCATGTTCAGTTGCTTCTTCGTGGAAAACATGTGAAATTTCAGTTGAACGCAGGTGCCTATGTTACATAGCTGAATCCTAACACGTATGAACCGTCAGGCTCCCCATGCCTGTCTAAAACTAGCATGCACCTGACAGCTAATACTCTATAAGATACTCCCATTCTCGGGAAATGTACTTTGCCTGCATGTATCGCTCACATACGCGAACTGTAACGTTCACTGTACTACAATCAGAGGATTATGAAAACATTTTTAGCCTTCACTCATCTGAGTAGTTTGGCTTTAAAATTCAGGACAATGCGTTGTCAGTGACTGCATTCAATGTTAAAGACAGTGTAGCTAATTTGATGAAAGAATTCCCGAACTCTTTTCTGAAGGTTTAGGCAGGGCTAACAATTTGGTTGCACGTATTACTCTCAAAGACAATACTCAGCCGAAATTTTGCCAAGCCAGAACTGTTCTCATTGCAATATGGGACAAAGTTGCTTCTGAAGTTAAAGACTTGCAAGATAGCGGAGCTATTGCGCCCATACAAGCTAATCAACGGACGAGTCCACTGGTTTCGCTTGAAATGATGCCTAGCGATCCGAGAAAGCAGGTTTCCTAGGAACCCCGAATTCGACGTGCAGGCAGGACATATTTTCCTTCTGTACACCACTTCAAATGCCAACCAGCCCATTGCAGTACGAACCTTCGAATATTAAGTGCACTGTAGGTACGCTGAATAGCCACTCAGTCGTTGTGTCTGGAACCTAGGTAATAGCTAAACATCTTTGAAATTGTCTTGTGCACGAATTTCGTTCCCCTGTTGGTCTGCGGATGAAATGGACTCGTCCGTAACTTTCTTATGCACAGCATGCGGAGTAGCTTCTTCATTAAATCCCAGACAAAATTCTTACCTTGGTCCGTAATTATGGTCTCAGGCACCCCAGACTTTAATATCCTGTTGTTTATTAACGCCTGCGCTACAGTACTAGCCCGTTGAGCTCGCATCGGTACCATTGCCAAAAATCGAGAAAAATGATCGATGATGGTGAGAACATACCTATTTCATGCGGGTGTTTTATTAAATGATCCGAGAACATCCAACACCAAAATAGAAAATGAATCGGATGCATCTGGAACGTTTGCAATGGCACTTTCTGATGCGTAATGTCAGCCCTCTGAGCGCATAATATACAGTCCTTAACATACCACTTCATGTCACGCTTGCTGTTCCTCCACCAAAGCTGCTCTGCTACATATCTGTCCATCGCACGTTGCCCACCATGACCTGACAACATATCGTCGTGAGCCTGCGGCAAAACTTCCTTCCAAAAACCCTCTGGAATCACCACACATGGTCCACACTTCGTCGTTCTACACAACAAACCCTCACTCATATCGAAATGTGGCTGTGACATAAACGCCTTGCTTGTGCCTGCTGCCACTCTTCAGCGCTCTTTCCTAGCGTACTTAACATTGTCATCCCGCGGCTTAACGAATCTGCATTTGCGTGTGATCTTCCTGGCTTATGGATTGTTTCGTACTCAAATTCACTAAGTTTAAGTGCCCACTGAGTTAATCTACTAGATTGATCTTTCAAACCAAGCAACCATTTCAGTGAGGCATGATCTGCCACGACCTTAAACTTTTTACTCTACAGATAAAACCGAAAATATGTAATACCATTTATGACCACCAAAGTCTCTTTCTTCATTGTTGAGCAGTTACACTCCATATTCTTTGCCTTGAAGAGTAAGCTACCGGCTGCTACTGACCATCTACCATTTGTCCCAAAACACAACTGGCTGCCTCCTCTGAAACATCACACGAAAGGATAAACTCTTTTTCGAAATCCGGGAAACCCAATACTTAATATGAAACTAATATTTCTTTCAGTTTTTCAAATGCTTCCTGACATTCCTATGACCAATGGAGTTTCCTCCCCCTCTTCAGTAGCTTGTTCAAGGGTCCGGCTATTTTCGCAAAGTCTATCACGAACCGTAAATAATAACTACGGAGGTTAATGAACGACTGCACCCGCTTAGTTGTTGCTGTATCGGATAATTCTGAGCTACGTCTGCAAGATTTTAACGTATATGCAACCAATATGTAACGTAGCTATTGCCAATATTGCCCATGTTAGTCTGTCAAATTGGACTCGATAAGCAACCTGGGCTATCAGTAAACGGAAACTAACCTGCATAACACTGTGTGCATGTTGTATGTGTGTCAGTTTGACTGTCATTTAAGCCCTCAACAGATCGTTACATAAAAAACTTAAAACTAACATTTGGACAAGCTATCTGACTGCGTATTTGAAAATGAATTAATAAGTGATATAGAATCTGACTTGTGCAAAGGAATTTACTGGACTAGAGTGCGTGACATGTGGTTGAGCAGTGGCGAGCTGGCGCTAGTGTTATTTTGTTCATGTATCGTTGAGATCGATTGTGGTTGAGCTAAGAATCTTTGTTTTTCGCGTGTCTTATCTTCCTGGCTGGCGGGCGATGGGATTGGGTTGTTAGCCTTCGGCGGGTAAACCTCGAGATCTCGTGACATCCGTTGGGAACTAGTGTCAAGCCAGCCGATTTGGCAGAGCGGTTCTAGGCGCTTCAGTCTGGGATCGCGCGACCGCTACGGTCGCAGGTTCGAATCCAGCCTCGGGCATGAATGTGTGCGAAAGTTCTAAGTTCTAGGGGACTGATGACCTCAGATGTTGAGTCCCATAGTGCTCAGAACCATTTGAACCATTTTGAACAAGTGGCAACGGCTGCCAGACGAGCGTGCTGACCGTTATATGTTTTGGTGTGAAATTGGTTGGGCTTTTTGGCGACATAGGCAGCTTGAAGATACAAGTTCTGTGACTTCGCTGGAAACAAAATTTGAAGTGAAGGGGTGACTGGCAGCGTAGGGCTGTTATGTAGGAATTTTACGAAAGAGGATTAGGGAGTGATCGTGGGTGAGCAGGGAATAGTCTTGAAAGGCACGGGGAATGTGATGTAGGTGGTAGCCTGATAAAGATAGCTACTAAAACTAGTGGCACTAATGTTCTTTTCGTGCAGCTCTTTCAGGGTCATGATCGGCGTCATCTTAATGCTGCTGTTAGGCGTTTTAACTGGGGCTGGAGAAGGCACTGATGGCAGGGGGCATGGGTCACATTACATTGGTGCCAGCTGAGTCTAACAATAGATTGGGTTTCACTAGGTATGGCCTGCACCTCAATGGCAAGGAGAGGCTAGCAAAGCTTATAAGCGATAATGTAGTGGATGGTGGTGGGATCACTCACGGAAAAATTCCTGTAGTAGTGGGTGTTAGAGCTGCACTGTTTTTAGACTGAAGTCAGCTGATAGGTATATCTGCTTAAAGGAAGTATCTCTAACAAAGGGATCACCGTGAGAGGAGGTCAGGTATCCAAGTAGAAACGGAATTAGCATATTTCTTCAAAATATAAGAGGTATTAGAGATAAAGTTAGTGAACTGCTTATAGGTGTTGATTCTAACATTATTGCACCATTTAAATAATTTGACAGTTCAGAGGTTTTCTTTGCCAGGAAAACAGATCAGCTGGCTGTTTCTCAAGGAGTTACTTGCGGAGTGAGGGAGTGACTACGTGCGTAGAAAACAGTATTCCGCTTGAGTCCTTAGACGTACCACGGCACTGTACTAAACAGAGATTTGAGTGTTGTGCAGGGGCAGTTGAATCTAGTGAAACTAAACTTCTAATTGTTATTGATTATAGGTCCCCTAACTCTGACTTCAAAGCATTTCTGCTCAAGCTAGAGAATGTCCTTGGTTCACTTTATAGGACGTGATAAAAAATAGTTATATGCGATGACTTCAGTATTAATTTTGTATATGATCGTGAAAGAAAAAGGATGTTGGTAGATCTCCTAAACTCATATGATTTGATGCAGACTGTGTTTTTTTCTTTTTCAACACTAAAAGGCTTCTGTACGCAAACATGTGTCACGTATAATTAAAAATTATGTAGGAAAGCTAATCCAAAGGTAAAAGAGTTTTTTAAATCTCTTTAAGGACCAAGAGTGGCAGAATGTTTATAGTGCCAATAACATATATGGCAAATATAATGCTGTCCTTAACACATTTCTGATGCTCTTCGAGAGTTGCTTTCCATTAGAACGTTCTGAATAGGGTACTAGCAGTAAAAGGCAGCTTAGGTGGCTGACTAGGGGGATAAGGATATCACATGGAACAAAGTGGGAATTATATCAGAATGTTAGAAGCTACAATCAAGCTACAGTAGACCATTACAAATAGTATTGTAAGGTGCTTAAAAATGTTATTAGGAAGGCAAAGAGTATGTGGTACGCAATAGAATAACTAAACCACAGGATAAAATTAAAACCATATGGTCAGTTGTGAAGAACTGTGTGCTCGGCAGCACAAGATCGACGATATGAAGTCAGTTCTTAGTAAAAATATTTCTGTTATTGTTGCTGTAGTTGTTGTTTGTGAGGTCTTCAGTCCACAGACTGGTTTGATGCAGTTCTCTGTGCTACTATATCCGGTGCAAGCTTCTTCATCTCTGAGTAACTACTGCAACCAACATCCTTCTGAATCTGCTTAGTGTATTCATTCGCTGGTCTCCCTCTACGATTTTTACCGTCCACGCTTTCGTACAATAATAAATTTGTGATTCCTTGATGCCTCACAACGTGTTCTACCAACCGATCCATTGTTCTAGTCAAATTGTGACACAAATTCCTCTTCTCCCCGGATCAATTCAGTGCCTCTTCCTTAGTTCCGTGATCTACCCATCTAATCTTCAGCATTATTCTGTAGCACCACATTTCAAAAGCTTCTATTGTCTTCTTGTCTGGCCGGCCAGTGTGGCCGAGCGGTTCTAGGCGCTTCAGTCTGGAACCGCGCGACCGCTACGGCCGCAGGTTCGAATCCTGCCTCGGGCATGGATGTGTGTGATGTCCTTAGGTTAGGTAGGTTTAAGTAGTTCTATGTTCTAGGGGACTGATGACCTCAGATGTTAAGTCCCATAGTGCTCAGAGCGATTTGAACCATTTCTCTTCTTGTCTAAACTATTTATCGTTCATGTTTCACTTCACGTCCATGGCTAGAGTCCATACAAATACTTTCCGAAAAGACTTCCTGACACATCTATACTCAATGTTAACAAATTTCTCTTCTTCAAAAACGCTTTCCTTGCCATTGCCAGTCCACACTTTAAATCCTCTCTACTTCGACCATCATCAGTTATGGTGCTCCCAAAATAGCAAAAGTCATCTACTACTTTAAGTGTCTCATTTCCTAATGTGATTCCCTCAGCATCACCTGATTTAATTCGACTACTTTCCATTATCCTGGTTTTGTTTTAGTTGATGTTCGTCTTATATCTTCCTTTCAAGACACTGTCCATTCCGTTCCGCTGCTCTTCTGGGTCCTGTGCTTTCTCTGACAGGATTACAATATCATCGGCAAACTTCAAATATGTGCAGTATTTAACAATCATTTTCTGAGCTTTGCTGGTGAATTAAAGAAAAACTTAGTTTCTGCAGGGTACCATATAACACTCTTGGGAAATGCCTTTTTGAAATTGATGTCTGAAATACTCCTCTGCGATACCGACAAGGGGGAGATCACTGAAGACTAAGGACTCTCATGGATATGATGGAGTGCCTAGCAGAATATTGAAGTACTGTGCTGCACATATTAGCTCTGTACTTAGCCATATTTGCAACTTTTCCTTTAAGAACGGTCAGTTTCCTGAACGATTAAAGTACTCAGTAGTAAACCCGCTCTATAAAAAGAGAGAAAGGGGTAATGTAGACAATCTGAGACCTATTTCTATGCCATCAGTGTTTGCTAAAGTTGTTGAAAAGGCTTTGTATGCAAGAATAAGTGGTCATTTTATATCACATAATTTGCTATCAAATGTACAGTTCAACTTTAAAAGTCGTTTAACAACTGAAAATGCTATATTATCTATTCTCTGTGAGATACTGGATGGATTAAACAAAAGGCATCTTTTTCGATTTAACTAAGGCGTTTGATTGTGTTGATCACAAAATATTGCTGCAGAAGTTGGACTACTGCGGAATATGGTGAGTAGCTCAGAACTGGTTCACCTCTTACTTTATTTAACAACAGACAGCAAGAGGTCATTATTCACAGTGCTGAAAATGTCTGTGATTTGGTGTCTGAGTGGAGTACGTTCAAATGGGGATAGGGGGCGGGGTGGGGGGGGGGGGAGGGTGCCCCAGGGATCAGTGTTGGGGCCATTCCTGTTCCTTATTTATGTAAATGATATGTCCTCTAGTATTACAGGTAATCCTAAAATATTTCTGTTTGCTGATGACACTACTTGGTGGTAAAGGATATCGCGTGCCACATTGGGTCTGTTTCAAATAGTCTAGTTCATGACATAAATACATGGCTTGTTTAAAATAAACTAACGCTTAATCACAGTAAGACTCAGTTTTTACAGTTTCTAACATACAATTCAATAAAACCTTACGTTTTAATTTCACAGAATGGGCGTATGGTTAGTGAAACTGAACAGTTCAAATTTCTCGGTGTTCAGATAGATAGAAAACTATTGTGGAAAGCCCACATTTAGGATCTTCTTCAAAGACTTAATGCTGCAATTTTGACTATTCGAACGGTGTCTCAAGTAAGTGATCGTTCGACACGAAAATTAGTCGACTTTGTTTATTTTTATTCACTTTTGTAGTTTGGTATTACATTTTGGGGTAACTCTTCCCATTATAAAATGATATTTTTGGCTGAGAAACGGGCAGTTTGAGCAATAAGTGGTGTAAGTTCGCGAACCTCTGTCGACTCCTGTATTCTGACATTGGCCTCTCAATATATATATTCTTTACTGTCGCTGCCTGTTGCCAATATCAACTTATTCCCTAGGATTAGCAGCTTTCACTGGGTTAATAATTGGCAGAAATTCAGTCTGCATTTGGATCGCACTTCCTGAACTCTCTTGCAGAAAGATGTGCAGTACATTGCTGCATCTGTTTTCAATAAGCTACTACAACAACTCAAAAACCTTAGCAGTGATCCATGCGCTTTCAAATCGAAACTGAAGAGTTTCCCCATGGGTCACTTTTCTATTGAGGAGTTCCTTGAAAAATTAAGTTGATTCTTGTTGTATTATTGATTGCGTTTACTTGATCTGATAGACTGATTTTTTTTGGGGTTCATAAACATTTTGGTTTTATCTGTTATTACATTTATGTTGTAATTCTATGTACCGACACGTTCAATGACCTTGGAGATTTGCTCCTCGATTTGGTCCTATGGAACTAAACACGTAAATATAAACAAAAAATTCTTTGGCGTCCCCTGCCAAACGCGTATTAGCAACATACAGGGTTACTTGATCCGATCATTCATGTGCTTCCGCAGCGTCCCTAAGATCCTAAACGAAAATTGTCGCGTCCTCCGTTGCCTTGCCGGGACATACAAAACAGAAGGCACGCTCAACCCAGAGTTAATTTCCAGAGACTCTGATTGCGACTGACCATCACTCTCCTTACGCGCCTCTAACTCACGATTAAGTTCGAAATTTCTCTCCTTCATGCTCTGAAACTGCTGTGTTAACGCTTGCATTTGCTGTGTTAGAGCAGCAACTGAATCTGCTTGAGTAGCACCTGTTCCCATAGTTTTTCGTACTCTGTTTCCACCTTAAGCAATAGATTTTTTGAAAACAAGACAAAACTCCCATTCAACTTTACACAAAAAAATTTAAACACAAATTAGTTCCTCTGGCGGATCATCGGCCGTCTACACTCAGTACAACTACTATACCGATGACCAGTACGCCTAAATACGGAACAAAGAGCTGCTACAGCTCTGGTGCACGGCAGCTAGCGCCCAGAGAAATTGCAAAATGGAGACTTCAGTCGCACCAAATTATCATGTCCACCATTACTTCTAAATAAAGACAAGTCCACTGGTTCCTGTGGATTCACAAAAGTAACTCTAAACATCTTGTACACCACACAACTAAGTCTGACAACGAGCTCAAACATTAAAAATAATACACTACTGGCCATTAAAACTGCTACACCAAGAAGAAATGCAGATGATAAACGGGTATTCATTGGACAAATATATTATACTGCAACTGACATGTGATTACATTTTCACGCAATTTGGGTGCATAGATCCTGAGAAATCAATACCCAGAACAACCACCTCTGGACGTAATAATGGCCTTGATACGCCTGAGCATTGAGTCGAACAGAACTTGGATGGCGTGTACAGGTACAGCTGCCCATGCAGCTTCAACACGATACCACAGTTCGTCAAGAGTAGTGACTGACTTACTGTGACAAGCCAGTTGCTCGGCAACCATTGACCAGACGTTTTCAATTGGTGAGAAATCTGGAGAATGTGCTGACCAGGGCAAGAGTCGAACATATTCTGTATCCAAAAAGGCCCGTACAGGACCTGCAACATGCGGTCGTGCATTATCTTGCTGAAATGTAGGGTTTCGCAGGGATCGAATGAAGGGTAGAGCTACTTGTCGTAACACATCTGAAATGCAACGTCCACTGTTCAAAGTGCCGTCAGTGCGAACAAGCGGTGACAGAGACGTGTAACCAACGGCACCCCATAACATCACGCCGGGTGATACGCCAGTATGGCGATGACGAATACACGCTTCCAATGTGTGTTCACCGCGATGTCGCCAAACACGGAAGCGACCATCATGATGCTGTAAACAGAACCTGGATTCATCCGAAAAAATGACGCTGTGCCATTCGTTAACCCAGGTTCGTCGTTGAGCACACCATCGCAGGTGCCCCTGTCTGTGTTGCAGCCTCAAGAGTAACCGCAGCCATGTCTCCGAACTGATAGTCCATGCTGTTGCAAACGTCGTCGAACTGTTCGTGCAGATGGTTGTTGTCTTGCAAACGTCCCCATCTGTTGACTCAGGGATCTAGACGTGGCTGCACGATCCGTTACAGCCATGCGGATAAGATGCCTGTCACCTCGACTGCTAGTGATACGAGGTCGTTGGGATCCGGCACGGCGTTCCGTATTACCCTCCTGAACCGACCGATTCCATATTTTGCTAAAAGTCATTGGATCTCGACCAACGCGAGCAGCAATGTGGCGATACGATAAACCGCAATCGCGATAGGCTACACTCCGACCTTTATCAAAGTCGGAAACGTGATAGTACGCATTTATCCTCCTTATACGAGGCATCACAACAACGTTTCACCAGACAACGCTGGTCAACTGCTGTTTGTGGTTGAGAAATCAGTTGGAAACTTTCCTAATGGTAGCACGTTGTAAGTGCCGCCACCGGCGCCAACCTTGTGTGAATGCTCTGAAAAGCTAATCATTTGCATATCACAGCATCTTCTTCCTGTCGGTTAAATTTCGCGTCTGTAGCACGTCATCTTCGTGGTGTAGCAATTTTAATGGCCTACAGTGTGCAAATAAAACATTGTGCTGAGCTGGCACTTACGTCAAGTGCCACTGCCTCACACACCACTCACAAGACGTGAATGGACACTTTCCGACGCAGCGTATTGCGTTGCAAAGCGAAACGACCACCTCCTGATACCAAATTGTTACAACCACAACGTGGTGTTAGACTTGGATGGACACTTTCCGATGCAAGGTATTGTGTTGGAAAGCGAAACGTGCACCTCCTGACACAAGATTGTTACTTCCCCTCCTCCCCTCTCAGGAGTTGTAATACATCACAAAGACGGGGAGGTGTGGTTTGGGAGAGAGGCATGAGTCACGCCGAAGCGTGCAGAGAAACACTGACAAGTGTGTCATTGACTTTATCCCATCAAAGGTACACAGCCGGCCTTGCACAAACTCGGCATAGCGCCGAGCAGCGTTAGTGGGTCAGCAAACCAATGCGAATGCCGGAATCTTCAGCGTTGGCGTCCGGTTGCGCAGCGTTACGGGCGTAGCGCTCCTACTCTCACCAGGGGTAAGTGGCTGACGCCTGATTTAACTGTGTCCATGGCCCAGAACATGGCTGACTGCTACCTCAAGCGTGATTCGTGGACCCCATGTAGGACGCCGAAGGGAAACAGCCAACCGCCGCCGTTTTAGTGGGCCTTAGCAGCTCTGGCCGTCCGCCCAGGGCACCTTGTTGAGTGCCCACAGAAGTTCTGCAACGGAGGCCGCGAGTTCGCACCCTGGCCTCACCCCTGCGGACAGCAGCTTCCCGTCACCGAACGATGTCACCCAGAGAACAGAGGCTAGCAGCTCTCTCACCACTTCCGTCGGCGCAGCTCCAAGGTGAGATGCGCCCTGCCACAGCGACGACGTGTCCGTGCATTGGAGGTCTAAGGTAGCTTCAGCGGGCCAGTTGGCTGCCAATATCCTTCACCAAGAAGTCTTCATTCTGTCCGGTCCTAGAGGCGGACAAAACTGCGACACGACGGCCTCCTTTGAGCCTATGGGCTGGCTTATATAGTAGGTTCTCACGATGAGCATTGACAAAAGAGCAGGAGACGACCCCTGTGCTGTGGGAAAGTGACAAGGAATCTTGACTGTTAAAAAATGGTTCAAATGGCTCTAAGCACTATGCGACTTAACTTCTGAGGTCATCAGTCGCCTAGAACTTAGAACTAATTAAACCCAACTAACCTAAGGACATCACACACATCCATGCCCGAGGCAGGATTCGAACCTGCGACCGTAGCAATGTTGACTGTGCTGGGACATTTAGTGCCTGAACATCATATCGTAGAGACTGTTTCAGGCGGGCAGGTCTGATAGGTTATGGGATTCCAACGAAAGGATGTTTTTGATTAATCAGTAAGCCACCGTTTTCAGACCCTCTAGCAGAAGTTCTCGCCACGTCGAGGGCAATGGTTTATTCATATATCATGGCTTTTGTTTCTTCTCTCTTGTGTCTCATTGTACTCTAGATTGCTTAAGGTTGTCTTTGTCGTCCTTTTAGTGCGTCTGTGAATATTTCACCATTTGTTATAGCAACTGGGAATTAATTTTTAACAGAGAAACTCTTCTCGGCTGTGCTCACTACTTACAAAACAAACTGATGAACTGAGCTTTCGCCAACAACAGAGCAAAATGTTTTACAATATGCACTCTCTGGGTACAGATAATGAGGGTAATTCCTGATTTCCTTCGCAATATGCCAAATGGTAGGGGCTACACATGAGTGACTACTGGACATACGACACAAATATGCGTTCTGTGTCGTCCATTGCGAAGTATTCCAGACTCGGAACATTCCCCCAAGAAAACATAAGAATAAAGTTCCGACTAAATCATCTACTAAACTGGAAGTTCATTGAATGGTTGATAACACAATACTTCTATTACTGGGACACCCAAAATGTTTTTCATTATATGATACAGTTCTCCTATTACATTGAACACTCGGAAATCTCGAAGTCCACACTCTCACTGGGAGGAATCAGCCTGCACAGAATGAAACTTAAAGTCCCCACAAGATCGAAATAATTATAAAGTCCCGCCAATCACGCCAGAAGTCTCTGACAGTAATAAATGATACCAATTCACTAACTATTCTCGCGAGCATGTCAGTGAACTTAGTGCAGTCCACTGGATATGAAGGCAGCATGCAGTGGGAAGCAATGCTGAGTCCATAGCAGAAAGCCGCTGGCTACGACGGAACTGCCTGGATCTGGGCTGGTGTGGTCCTAAATATTCGCATGCCAGGGTTATTCTTGCACTAGATTCGCTGCACGTGACACGGTGTATGCTGCCAAATGGCGAATAGCAGGAGCGAGCCCTGTCGCAGGTGCACTGTTTTCCTGTCTAATGTATGCAAAGCCCGTCTGAAGGTCGAGCTGCAAGTTCCTTGTCTTGTTGGATTATGCAGTCACTGCGTCGAAGGGGCTGTGCTTGCTGCAGCCCACCTGGCAGAGGTGTGTTGCCGGTTGGCGTCGGTGCCTGATGGCTTCCGCTTCACGTCATTCCCCTCTCCACTCTGCCCTTCATGAAGTGATGGAGGAGTGACGGAGACAAGTTTGTTGATCTCCGCCTTGGTGGGGAAGGTGGAGGCGGAGTAAGATCGACGTCCATTCAGGTGTAGTGCTATGACCTCCGTCGTTCCATGTCGTCCTGTAGAGGAGCAGCCAGGTCGGTGTCCCTAACGGATTCCTTCCCAGCCTGGGGATCTGGAACAGAAAATTGAGTGAGATTTTCATGTGGGTGACTTGAGCCTCATCGCGGTCGAATCTGATTAATGTGTTTGCCACACATGGTGCTGTTCTGTAGGGTGACCTCCAGCATGGCATAGCTGAGGAGGCTTGATATCATGGCAGGGAGCCATGTGGGTCGACCATAGGCAAAATTCATTGCCCACTCGTGATCCTGCAAGAAGAAACAGTGCTGGCAGGTTTGCAGAGGGCAGTCGTGCTTTTCCTGCAGATAGAGGATAGACAGGGAGAATCCATGTGGTTGAATGTTCAACCGCTCCTCTGGGGAAGACATGTCCTGTGCAATGGCACAGTTGGAGCGAAGAAAGTGTGTGACTGCGTTATCCAGAGGATGGCGGCGACACAGTTTTATCATTTCGGTCTTGTAAGTGTGGATGAACCGCTTCACATTGCTGCAGGACACTGGATGGAATGGTACTGTATGAATAAGAGAGATACCATCGATAGCGCAAAATATGGCGGAGGCGAGCTGGGCCCCATTGGTGGTTTCAGGGAGGCCTTCCATTGCGTAAATATGAACAACCACTTCGATGGTCTGGACTGAGGAGTGGATGGCATTCAGGTCACAAATGTGTTGGTATCAGTTGTTATGAGCTAGGAGGCACCAAGGAAGGGACTGGCAAAATCCAGATAAATGCAACATCAAGAAGTAGATGTAGTGGGCCGTGGAAAATATCTTCAGGCCAGGGTAGCTTGCTTGATAGGGCACATGGAGCAGGCAGCGATCATGTCGGCTATTGTGGCGTCCACGTCCCTCCAATCGATGTGTTGCTGTACCAGCTGCTTTTCCAGGACTACAGCCCAGTGAATCTCTTAGAGAAGCTCGAGGATCCGTCTGTGGAGGGCACTTGGGATGACCACCCTTGTCTGGCAACTGCCACCCTGGATGATGATGTCATGCATTGTTTGAAGTTCCTGTCGACACACTCAAAACGCCTGTAGGTCGGGAAGTGGCAATGTTTTGTGGTTGGATGGCCAACCCCAGTGGATGTATTGTACAATGTCACAGAGGATGGTGTCGCTCGATGTGTAATGCCACATGAAGTCCACATCCATGGGAAGCTGGGTGACTGCATCCTCTGCCTCAGTATTCATGTGGAAGCAGACCTCCTGGCCAGCATAAATGGTTGGATCTTGCCCTATTTTACAAGAAAGGTTTTCTAAGAACGGTAGGAAGGCCATGTGCTTGAACATTTCCTCTTCACCTTGGCTTGAACCTTTCCTCTTCATCCCGAGGTGAGACACTCACCTCCAATTTGCATAGTAAAGCCATTATGTTCAAGAGGAAGATGAATCTACACTACGTAACCTAAACTCAGTTGCTTCTACATACGGAATAAAAATTTCCATACCAAAACTAAAGTTATGACATTTTAAGGATTATAGCGAAGAATTTAATAAATGGAATGTAGGGGGATATTCTTTTCCCATATCATGAGGAGAATCTTGATGTTAGACAGTAATTAAATGTGAACAAATCTACAAGTGTTTTAAAGGAATTCAGGATAAAATGTAGGGAACATATTCAGAACATAGGAAACAATATAATCACCAAAATTGCTTTGCAGTATACTCCCAGAAGGAAACGAAATATTGGCCACTCTTTTAAAGGATGATGCGAACAATCATTAGTCAGAACAGGCGAACAGAAATAATCAACTATGTTGTTTTTGTTGTTGCTGTTGCTTATGGTGATGATGGGAAGGAAAGAAGAGATGTAAGTTGTGAATAATGAAACGGAGAGGCAAGATGAGCAAGCCCTGGCAGAAGAGATGGTGGGAGGCGGATCGCAGCTTACTGCCTACGGCGCGGAGGCCGCCTTTGTTTACAGCTGGACGGAGCGACCATTCCGCCCTCCCTCCATCGAGAAACGCGTCCGTCGTTTGCATGCCGGCAATAGCCGGGGGCGCGCGTAAAGTTTGACTGCCTCGTCCGCTCGCTCGTCTCCACCACGGACGAAAATTTTCCAGGCGCCATTACCGGAAGAGCGTCAGCTTTGCGAACGCGATTTTTTCTCCGTTCGAGAGAAGCGATTTTCGAGGAAGGATGTCCAGAACTTGTGAACATTCATTGGCTTGTCTGCACAAGATCTCTGGTTTATATACGTTGTTAAGGCTGTTTCGAAATAACTGTTTCAAAGTAAATTTTTAACCTTGTGAGCTACTGTGTCAACTAGTGGGTCGGGTGGGGTCGGGTGAAGGTCACTTTTCCTGTATAATGCGCCATTCCGCGAAACACAAAGAAAACATGAGCAGAAAAGTGACGGATTTAAATGAAGAGAACTTGTTTTGTTGCACGACATTCTATTCAGTGCAATTACGTGAACGAGTACCTAGAATGGGTACAGCATGCTACAGCATACCAATTCCTGGTCGTCTACGTGTGGTGTTTCCTACCCTTTTGCAGGTGGACTTCTTGGCCAAGCGGTTTTGTACCGTGGGTATTCCGAACAGAGCCTCACGCAATCTTGATTAACGCCTGTCCTCCACCAGCAGCGGACGTGTAATCACGGTCAATCGCACTCGCTGACAGCCTTCCTTTCGGTATAGTTTCGTAGGCCTAAGCAACTTGAGTACCACGCACTGTGAGTAATGGAAATATTCACAACAAAGAAAGGGGTACTGTGTCTTCTCAAGGAGGGTCATCGCTACTGGGTGCACGGAAAATGTTACGAGTATACGAACTGGTTGTGCGAGAACACCGGACGGGATAAGTGTCGAGGCCCCTTCAAAACTGCAAATGGCAGAATCGTGGCTCAGCAGCAACGTTGTTACCCACTTGAAGAAGCAGATGTGCAAAGTAAGAAACGGATGTTGAACTACAGGAAAAGACCCCACGAAGAAAAGACAGTGTGTGTTCCAAATTTTTAAAGCGGAATTTCAAAATGTGAAAGACAGAGATTTAGATTTCGTTGCAAGTACACCAAATTACGAGAAATCCACTCCTACATTGTCTAAACGAAGAAGAAAACCTATTTGTATGACCAAGAAATCTGGCATTTGTTCGGTGACTCAATAGGGCGAATACATTTTGCTATTAACTGAAGTTAATAGTTTTTTGAAAATTGACGATAGGTCTTTTCCTGACGTAAGATTATTGGTATTCGGTTGGGAAGACGCGGAGAAAATCATGGGTGAAAATGGAACCATTCGTATGGACGAGACATTTGACAGTTATACACGGTGACATCAGAACCACATAAACAGAGACGAAGACATTTTTTATTTTAGTTGCTTTGCTGTCAGCGGAAAGACAAAATACATATGTAACATTATTTTCAGGAATGAAAAATAAGATGCCTGGTCACCGAAAATACCAGCGCTAGACTTTGAAATGGCTGCTACACTTCCCTTTCTGGTTGCAGTCTTTACTCCAACCACTGTCTGTGAGACAAAACACAAGAAATGACATTAACGGAGGAATACAGTGATAGAGAGGAAGTCCGATTGTTTAGCAGCATGTGTGGTACCGTGGCACATCTCCCGTAGAAAGTGTTGATGAAGTGTGAATGGTACTAATGGAGGCAGGCAGCATCGTGAATCAATGGATGGAAAAGCCTAGTATATCAGCTGAAATGTGGAATTTTTTACTCAGGTGCACAGGGCCACGAATGCTGTCGAATTCCAAAATGCGAAACTAAATTCCTTAATAAATCTGATATATGCGAACGTATAGTTCCTGATAGATAAGCTGCATAAGTAAGTAGTAAATTCTATATTTGAAATTAAAATAGACGTTCCATTGGCTTACCTCTGCAAAAAAGAAGAACCCACTGAAGACATGCGAAACATCCACACCTTCAGAATGGGATAAAAACAGAAATCCTATAACAACAAAAGAAAGGGTGTCCACTCTGTCCAGTAAGAGTTTCGAACAGATGGTCATAAATAAAACTAAAAATGGCTAATTGACAAAAATGCAATAACAAGACAATATTCTAATTAACTGACGGTTTACCAAAAATAAAAAATACTAATAAAACTTACAAGAAATTATTGAAAAGTAATAAATAGGTTAAACACACACACAAAGTGCCTCCATCGTCCATCCTCTTGCCATCCGCATCCTAAGGACCATCACCACTCTCACCTTCTACAACTTACATTATCCCTCAGTCAGGCATAGTGTGAGTGAGAAACGCCATGTACTCTGCGCAGCAAGAAATGTTATGTGTAGTGAAATGTTTGCATGCGAATTACTATCAATTACAAATCTGTACTGTGTGTTGTATTGCCTACAGAAGAGCCAATGGAAACATGCAAAGAATAGAAAAATGGATGTACATGATAAATAGCAATCTCATCATTGAAAACACATAGATAATTTATATCTGCTGCCAAACAAAACGATTACAGTTAAATAATTTTCTTTATATTACGTAGGTTACGCCTAGTACTAATAGGTGAAATATGTTTAGTTGAAAATAAAATAAATCTTCAGTCGCAAAGGACAGGTTTGTTCTTATCTACATGATAAACAACATTTGAGAAAACAGCTCATTCAATTTTGTACGCCAAAAATATAACAGCTGCAATTAATTTAATGCACAGACAACAAAAACAAAAACAAAAAGAACAAGATGGAAACTTCAAGGCTGTTAGAGATGCACGAAACTTAAAACTGAGGAATCGTACAGTAAACTCACTAAAACGTTTTTGAGTTACCTTTGCCATAAAAATATTGTCACACGAATCAGTATGTTAAGAAATTCCTTACATTTTCTTTTGTTCGTTACCTACACGAAGATATTGTCCGTAGCTTCTTTCAACGAAAAAATGAAGGGATAACTTATGTCGAAAATGAGGAGAAAGGTAATTGACGAATTAGTTAAAACAGCAGCATTTGTTCTTATATTCGGTAGTACAATACCCAATATGATTATAAAAGCAACGTATATTCATCCTAAGATCAACTCGTGGAAAGCAGATCCTATGCTCTACGGCCAAGCTACAATGGCGTTAATGGGAGTTATAACTTGTGGCAAATATGGTAGCGCTTCCCATATAGAACTATTTTCCACTCCCTTCGTTGCACCTTAATAGACTGATGGAAAAAATCGCAACATCAAAAAATAATTGAAGTAATGAAATTTCTAGAATACACTTGTCTAGGTAACATATTTAAGTGATTTAAAATGCAAGATCACAGATTAACGTAAGCGCGAGATATGACATAGCAAATGTGAAATTCCGGTAAATTTATACGTGCGTGCACTTTGTTGAACGGGTGCCGGATGTCCGTTTGTGGGATAGAGTTCCATGTCGTTGCACTTGGACGGTCGACACAGGGACAGTCAATGCTGGTTGTGGATGATGCTGGATTTGTCGTCCCATGACGTCCCGTGTGGGCTCGATTGGAGACGCAACTGATAATCGAGCAGGCCATGGCAACATATCGACACACTGTAGAACAGTATGGGTTACAACAGCAGTATGTCAGCGAGCGTTATCCTGTTAGAAAACACCCCCTGGATAGCTGTTCATGAATGGCAGCACACCAGGTCGAATCACCAGACTGACGTATTAATTTGCAGTAGTGTGCGTGGGTTAACCATGAGAGTGCTCGTGCTCTGAAACCAAATCACACCCCAGCCCATAACTCAAGGTGAAGGTCCAGTGCATCTAGCACACACATAGGTTGGTTGCAGGTCTTCAAGTGGCCTCCTTCTAACCAACACACGGCCATCCTTGACATCGAGGCAAGATCACTTGTCATCAGAAAACACAATAGAACTCCACCCTGCCCTCCAATAAGCTCTCGCTTTACATCACGGAAGTCGCAAATGACGGTGGTCTGGGGTCAGTGGAATGTACGCTACAGACCGTCAGGCTATGAGCTTTCCTTGAAGTAACCGATTTGTTCGTTGTGTCACTGTGGTTACAACTGCTGCTGCAGATGCAGTACGTTAAGCCAGAGCCATACATCGAACAAGATCTTCCCTCATGGTAGTGCATCATGGACGTCGGGAGCCTTGTCTTCTTGCTGCCGTACATTCTCGTGACCACCGCTGCCAGCAGTCATGCACAGTGGATACATTCGCGCCAAGTCTTCCTGCAATATTGCAGAAGCAACATCTAGCTTCTTGTAACCCTATAATACGACCTCGTTCAAACTCAGTGAGATGTTGATAATGGCGTCATTTGTAGTCTGCGAGTTACTGACTAACATAAACTTATCATGTTCAATCTCAAAGGCAACTAACGTTCACGACTGTTACAGCGTGTATTTAAAGCAATCCTGATTTTCGTCGTTACACTCTGATGCGACTGACGCCAAACTTTAATAGACATCATCTTTCAGATGTAGAAACACGGCTACCAACTTTCATTCATGGCGTACAACTTCTTGTTGCGTTGTGATTTTTACATGTTTGTGTATTTCTTGACATCATCCTCCATGGAGAACGTTCACGACTGTTACAGCGTGTATTTAAAGCAATCCTGATTTTCGTCGTTACACTCTGATGCGACTGACGCGAAACTTTAATAGACATCATCTTTCAGATGTAGAAACACGGCTACCAACTTTCATTCATGGCGTACAACTTCTTGTTGCGTTGTGATTTTTACATGTTTGTGTATTTCTTGACATCATCCTCCATGGAGAACGAAAGTCAACGCTCCGACACAGTCGTCGGTGTATAGTACGCATAAATACCTCTTCCTTTGTAAATGCGACTGCAAGACGTCTCCCATTCTAACGATCAGTGAATGTGGGTAACATTCAAAAGTTCATAGAAGAGTATTTTCTCCAACGGAATGAATACTAGCAACCCAATGACCAATGAATATCATACAGCCGTATCAATCCAGGTTTTTCATGTGATTCTGACTAGCTTTTGGGGAAATCCTCGACTGTGAACCTGACAGAGATAATCATCGATCCACTCAAGACGACCATCGCAAGATAAGGCTTTTCACCTCAAAGAAAATATTACACCACATAGGTAGAGCAGGTCCCAAAAGTGAAATGGAATGTCAATGGGATTAGGTCACCTATAGAGGGGCTGAAAGTAATGTGGTCTGTTCTTCGAGAGAAGACCCGTCATAGTTAAAAGAAGACTTGAAGCAATTTCGTCATGCAGTTGTCACGACCACTCGCGTAGCAAGCAAGACTGAGCTGACGAATGTTAGGCCCACCGCGCACGTAGCGACTGAAAAGCAACTCGTTGCCGACGTGAGTCGATAACGAGTCGGCAGTGAATCACCTCCTGTGTGGTTAAACAGGACTCCGCAGACGGCGCGACTGCAGAGTGACTCATCAGTAAATCGCTTGCATTGCGTTGCCAACCAGTTGCCAGAAACTCGGCTCCCAAGTCGCCAAGCTATCTGAGTTACATCGTGTCTTCGAACACGGCTCTATATTCGTTTAGCTGGAAGATGAACGAGCCGTTAGGAAACATTATCTTTGTACGTAAAGTCGATAAACATCCCGTTTTACACAATTACAAGCTCACAGGCTACTGAGGGAGAGGCTTGACAGAAAAAGCGGAGTGTGAAGTGGGAAGAAACTATCATACGACATGTGTAGTGTACTGTACATCCACTTTTTAAAATAAAATTACCAGCACGCCAGTGGGAGCATATGTACAAAAACAATTGTAAATCGTATCAGCAGTATTTTTCTGTGTGACTAGCTGCCTTCGTCGTTCTGTGAAATTACATTGTCAAGTGAAAACAAACAGCGAAAAGCCATAACTCTCCAACACGTTTAAATATTAGGTTGGTACATAAGTTCGCAGCGTTTTTCCGTAAGTTTAATAAACACGAATGACAGAGAATTTACTCATATATAATATATTCTCCTCCACTATTTACAACAGTTTGCCAACGCTGGGTAACTTTTCGATTCCGCAACTGCATAAATCACGTGGTTTTGAGGAGACGAACTCGTCAAGCCATGCCCGGAGTGCATTTTCATCAGGAAAGTAAGATCCTTGAAGATTGTTTGACAGAGAGGGGAAAAGGTGAAAATCTGAGGGAGCAAGATCAGGTGAATAAGGTGGGCACGCAATGATTTCCGAGACCGAATCCAGTACAGTGTATTTTCAGTCTGGGAGAATGGGCGCGGGTGTCATTGAGGAGTAGCATCACTTGCCCCAGTCTTCCTGGTCGTTGTTCTGGAACTGCGTCTGCAAGATGTCTCAGTTGTTGACAATAAGTGTCAGCAGTGATGGTTACAAGCAAATAGTCGTACATCATACCGTTGCTGTTCCATCGGATGCATAACATAATCTTTTTCGGATGTGTGCATGTATCTGTACCGGGAGTTGCTGCTTTGCTTGGGCTAAAAAATTCGTTCCTTTCCCTCATGTTAGCATAAAGACACCATTTATCGTCACCAGTAACGATACGGAGTATGAATGGTCGATGTTGTTCTCGAGCCAACTGATGACGAGCAAGCAGAGATGCACATACGCCCACCTGCTGATTTTTGTGATTTTGGCTTAGATCACGCGGTACCCATTCACCGATTTTTTGAACCTTCCGCATCCCATGAAAATGCCGCACGACAGTGGAATGATAATTGTTCATTGCATCTACCAGTTCTCGAGTACACTAACGTGGATCAGTATGGATTAATGGTTTTAAACGATCTCCATAACACCTCGGCCGTTTTGCTGAACATGGAGAGTCACTAATGTCAATATGATTCTCCTTAAAACGAGAAAACCATTTTACTGCCGTCCTCTGTCCAATGACATTATCCCCACAACGGCGCAAATTTTCCTGGCTGCTTCCACTGCTGTCACCCCTCCACTGAACTCAAACCGAAGAATATGTGGGAAATGTTCCTTTCACCACTTGGCACTCCAGTTTCTAGCGTTCGCAGCTCTAGTTCTAAAGGCTCTAAGCACTATGTGACTTAACATTTGAGGTCATCAGTCCCCTAGAACTTAGAACTACTTAAACCTAACTAACCTGAGGACCTCACACACATCCATGCCCGAGGCAGATTTCGAACCTGCGACAGTAGCGGTCGGGCGGGTTCCAGAATGTAGCGCCAGAACCACTCGGCCATTCCGGCCGGCACTAGCCTATTACAATGATATTTGTATACAAATGTCTTAACGAGCACAAGTCACAGTTGTAAGTAGGCTGTTTATGTTTTCTCTATGTAAGTAGGCTGTTTATGTTTTCTTATTGGCAACGTTACGTAGAGCTCAATATGAAAATCACTGGCTGTGCTGTGTGCAGTCTGTGGCTGCTTTGCATTGTTGTAATACTCGCCATTGTAGTGTTAGGCAGCTGGCTGTGAACAGCGCGTAGTGTTGCGCAGTTGGAGGTGAGCCGCCAGCAGTGGTGGATGTGGAGAGAGAGATGGCGGAGTTTTGTAATTTGTCATGAACTGATATATATATTATGACTTGTGATGATATTAAGGTAAATACATTGTTTGTTCTCTATTAATATCTTTCATTTGCTAACTACCCCTATCAGTAGTTAGTGCCTTCAGTAGTTTGAATCTTTTATTTAGCTGGCAGTAGTGGCGCTCGCTGTATTGCAGTAGCTTGAGCAGCGAAGATTTTTGTGAGGTAAGTGATTTGTGAAAGGTATAGTTTAATGTTTGTCAGGGCCATTCTTCAGTAGGGAGTTTTGAAAGTCAGATTGCGTTGCGCTAACAAAATATTGTGTGTCAGGTTAAGCACAGTCTCGTGAAGAATTGTTCAAAGGGTATGTTTCATATGTCGACCCTTAGCCTAGGATACCTCACTGGAATCTTCTGATTTTTTGTTGTAGTTTGTGTAATTAGTGTAGCTATTGTTTATTGCTAGCGCGTAATTGTAGAGAAAATCTCCTTTGTAGTTGCAGTCTTTCATTGTTGTACTGTAAAACAGTTGTGGCATGCATGTAGATTTGCACCAAGTATTTCGCAGCTGCGCTGGTAATTAACTAGATATTATTTTCAGTGCTATGTTAATGTATTCCCCTATCTTTGCTCTTCAAATTGTGCTTTTCTGTGTTATCGTGTGAAATATTGTGACAATAATGGCGTGTGAAAAACGTAACACTCGGCTCCAAAGTAAACTGAGAAATGACAGTGAAGACGAAAGCAGTGTGTTGTCCCCACCATGTAATGAATTAACTAATATTCAAAGTAGTAATTTGGTAACTGTGCATAGGGAAATGGAGCGGGCGTCAAACAATGGCGTAGGCAGTGAAACAGGTAGTGAACAGGGAAGCATTATCGATCGATCGGTCGGCAACAGCTCGCCTCAGGAATCCGAAATGATAGGACACAATTTTGCAAACACTGTAGATTCAGGTTTTGCGTCCTCACCGTTTTCTCAAATGAGTCAAGACACATTTTCCGCTTGTCAAAATGTGAATGTTTCCGGTGTACATTCACTGCCGAAAAGCACTGAGGAACATGTTTCAGACACCAATGCATTGTTATTACAATTAATACAACAAATGGGACAAACACAGCAAAAGCTTCAAAAGTTAGACACAATGGAACAAAATCAGAGACAAACACAGCAAAAGTTAGACACAGTGGAACAAAATCTTAAAAAGTTAGACTCATTGGAACAAACTCTTGAACAAACACGTGAAGATATAACTACTGAGTTACATAACATTGAATCGAAATGTCAAAAAGTCTGTAATGACGTAAAAACTCAAATTTGTGAGCATTTTCAACCTATTTTTTCGCGGCATGAAAATGCATTACGGAATCACGAAGCAGCCATAAAAGAACTGCAAACTATTGTTCATGAAAATCATGAGACCTTGCAAGCTAAATTTGACTCAGTTGTATCTACCGATTCGGTTACGCAACTTGCAAAAACTCAGGAAAACTTAAAGGACACAGTAGATTCGATTTCAACACAAATGGACACTCTGAAGCTTGGTTCAGAAAAACACACTGAGGAAATGTGTTCATTATCAGAGAAAGTAGTTGAACTTTCGGATCAGCTAAATAATTTATCTACGAAGGTAGATGATAATCTGAATGACGCAAAACCGGTAGTCTTTAATGACACAGAACAGAGCGAACAAATTAGGAAACTGAAACAAAATCTGAATCAAATTGATACGCAACACCAAAGAGAAATCCGGGAAGTACAAGATCAGCTGACACAGGTAATACAAGAATTACGTATTTCAGAAGACACTCGCGCTCCAACACGGGAAGAGGAACTTAGAAATACGCAAAAGCCACAAAATAATAACACAGGGCATTTCGGTAATTATGAAAGAAATTGGCAAGGTACACCGAATTTTGAGATGGAACCGCCGACACGACGTAACTATGACCGAGATGCTACTCGCCGACACGATGATTTTGACTATAAGCTGTTCATGACTACACGTAAATTCAAAACATTTAAGAATTCTGGCAACGACATTCATCCACAAGCATGGCTCCATCAATTCTCTCATTGTTTTCCTCCCAACTGGTCATTAGAGCACAGATTAGAATTTATGTGTGGCTACTTGGAGAATGAACCAGCTGTAAGAATGCGATCGGTAATTCACGATTGCCACAGTGAAGGAGAGTTTTACCATGCCTTCCTCTCAGCATATTGGTCTCAAGCCACACAAGATCGTGTAAAACATAGCATCATAATGATGAAACAGTTCGAACAATCTGAATTTTCCAGTCTTGTGAAATATTTTGAAGACATGTTCCATAAGAATCAGTATCTTTCAAACCCATACAGCCCCTCAGAACTCATCCGCATATGCTTAATCAAACTGCCTGAACATTTACGACATATTATTTTGGCAGGACGTTGCAAAGACGACATTGAAGCATTTCAGGGACTGTTACAAGAACTAGAAATTGACACTGACAATCGCGGAACGCAGGAGCACAACAATTACAGATCACATCCGTCGCAATTCCGCGATGAAAGAAATAATAACTGGACGCGACAAGGCTATTCTCACAACACAAATCGTGACCAAAACAGACACCACCCGTATGACAACCGTTGGCAGAGTAGTAATAATTACAGGGAAAGATCACCTCTCCGTGGTAATGACTATCACAGAGATAATAAGATAAACAGACAATACGGGAACCAAAATAAATACTATCAAGGGAGACAGAATAACTTTAGACGCAACGGACCAGCGCGCAGTTACGATTCAGGGAGAAATTCTCCACCATGTGACCGACAAGAAAGAAACTATGGAATCTACCGACATGACGACAGACGATATGATCGTAACGACAGACCTGAATTGCATCAGAACTGGCGGGATTCAAACAGAGCAGGGCCCTCTCGTCAAGGCGAATTTGTAGAAGTTAGGTCTCCAAACCCCAATAACGACGCGCGCCAACAAAGAGACAATAGGCAATGACTCACACCGCTGGCAGCCAAAAAACATACTTATGAAACTGACGACGCAGCTGCCGTAGCTAGTAATTACGTAAAAATGGAAGACATTAGGGACATCTTACTCCAGGAACACGACATAAAACATAACAACATTGCATATCCTGTGATTCACATTACAGTAAATGATGTAAAATTTACGGCAGTACTTGACTCTGGCAGTCCCATTTCAGTAATTAGTGAAACAGCCTTTAGCAAATGCAACAAATCGAACGATTGTCCCACACTTCCGTTACGTAAGATTAAATTACAAGGTACAATCTTTGGAAAAAGTGTAGATGTACGCCAACAAACCAACCTAGAATTCTTTTGTCAAAGCCACAGCTTCTCTATGAACTTTCTTATTGTTCCATTATTGTCGACGGAAATTATACTGGGAGTAGACTTTTTGAATGAATACAAAGCAATCTTAAGCTTTCACGATGCTGAAATAAGTTTAGAAAAAGAAGGTAAGTCAACAGCTTTGAAATTTGAAGATTGGCTCTCAAACCATGACGAAGAAATTAATCGGCTTTACCTCCTGTTAGACAACAGTTCGGACTTTTCTACGGAACTAGACACTAACAATCACTCTGCAAGTACTGACAGGGATGATATCGACGGCGCATTTGACATTAATAAGTTAATTCAGAATAAAATTCAAACAATTGAGAATTGTAATGACACTGATAGGCAGGACCTTTTTGAGATTTTACAAGCACATTCCTCAGTTTTTACTCATAAAACAGGAACAATCAAGGGATTTCAATACCAAATTCGTGTTCGTGAGCATACTAAATTTTGTGTTAGACCATATGTAATTCCAGCACATTATAGGGACCGTGTTAGAACAGAAATACAATCTATGCTTGACGAGGGCATTATTGAGCCTGCAGTAAGCTCATACAACAATCCATTACATGTTGTTGAGAAGAAAAATGGATCGATCAGGCTTGTCTTAGATTCGAGACAAATCAATACGATCATTATTCCTGAAACAGACAGGCCGCAAACGTTGGAAGAACTTCTTCAAAATTTTAATGGTGTAAAAGTGTTGTCTTCCATTGATCTCAGATCCAGCTTTTATCAGATCGAACTTCATCCAGAATGTAGAAAATACACAGCTTTCCTTTGTTTCGGCGTTTGTTATCAGTTTCGGAAACTTCCCTTTGGTTTGAACATTTCTTCAGCAGCATTCATTCGCGGGCTAAATTCCATATTACCTGAGTTCTTAAAACGTCACATCACCTTATATGTGGACGATATTCTAATAGCAGAAGCTTCATGGGAACTGCATAATCGCATCCTCAACAGTTTGTTACGTATTTTTGCAGAATCTGGAATTACAGTTAACTTGGAAAAGTCTGAATTCGGTAGGTCAAAGGTGAGGTTTTTGGGACATATTATTTCTTCTGAAGGCATTCAGCCGGATCCTGAAAAGTTAGAAGCAATCAGAGCCATTCCAGTTCCATCCACAAAAAGACAAGTCCGCAGTTTTCTAGGTCTCGTAAATTTTTACCGTCGTTTTCTGAATATGCAAATTCTAGTTACACCAAAACTTTGTTCTCTCACTGGAAAAAATATTATTTGGAACTGGGACGAACAAGCACAGTTGGAATTCAATTCTTTGAAAGAATCGCTACTTAACGCGCCAATACTAGCACATCCAGATCTGTCACAAGATTTCTGCCTTAGCACGGATTCTTCTAAAGTCGGTCTTGGTGCCCATTTATTTCAAGAAGCCATAGAAAATGACACTACCGTTCAGAAAACCATTGCTTTTGCTAGCCGAGTGCTAACAAAATCTGAAAAAAATTATTCCGTTACTGAATTAGAAGCTTTAGCTATCGTTTGGGCATTTAACAAATTCCGTTTCTTTCTTTCTGGTAAGCACGTAAAAGTATACAGTGATCATCGTGCATTACAATTTCTTATGTCTTCAAAATTAAATCATGACAGGTTAAAACGTTGGGCATTGTTTCTGCAAGAATTCCGCTTCACAATAGTCTACATTCCCGGCAAGGAGAACATTGTTGCGGACGCACTGTCACGCGCACCGGCTGGGCTTGAGAAAAGTACCACAGAAGGCAACCTCGAGAAAAATTTCAGTATTCTTTACATTCAGAAAGTCGCCTTTGAAAACTTCATCACCACATCCTTAAAGGACATTGCTCATGAACAAGATAAAGATCCGATTTGGAAAGACATCAAGAGCAAATGGCATGAAAAGACACACACACAGATTCGGCATTATTACCTGGTTAGAAACAACACACTCTTCAAACGCTGCACTGTTGATGACAAGCTATGGGTACTTTGCATTCCAGACGATTTTGTTAATAAGCTCATTTGGTACATTCATTTCAGCTACGCACATTTTGGCCCACGAAAATGTTATCATATTCTTCGAACGACTTGTTATTTTAACAATATGGAAAAGCGAATTCGAAGAGTCTTGTCTATTTGTAAACTTTGTCAAAAGGCGAAACCATCTACTGTCTCACATCGTGCTCCGTTGTTTCCTATTATTCCTGCTAAATTAAAAGAATTTGCTGCTGTTGATCTCTTGGGACCGCTTGTCAGAACATCCAATGGATTTTCGTACGTTCTAGTCGCTGTTGAACTTACTTCAAAATTTGTTTCTTTCACTCCGTTACGTAAAGCCACTGGACGGTCTGTATCCAACGCCTTTGTTAAAAATTTCTTACGTGAAGTTGGACACGTTAGTAAAGTCATTTCAGATAACGGACCGCAATTCAGATCTGCTGTTTGGTCACGCATGCTTCGCAACCATAAAATCAAACCTGTTTTTATTTCATTGTACTCACCACATTGCAACCCGTCTGAACGGATTATGAAAGAAATCAATAAGCTTTGCAGACTTTATTGTCACAGAAAGCATCAGCATTGGGACAGATATTTACACTTATTTCAAAACGTGCTGAATGAAATGCCTCACGACTCCACTGCTTTACCACCTACTCTTGTACTGAAGAATGAAGAACCACCGAACAGAATCAGAGAGCTTGTACCTTTCCCGAATACACGTAAACTTCGACACAAAGACATAATTGATTTGGCTCTTAAAAATATAAAATCTGCAGCAGACAAAAGGAGAAAACTACACGGTAAAGCAAATGCAAAGAAATTGTATATTGGTCAGAAAGTTCTCATTAAAGCTCATTCATTGTCACATAAGAAGAAACACTTGAGTCACAAATTCTTTCTAGTTTACAATGGACCTTACAGAATCCGACGTATACCACATGATAATTGCGTTGAAGTTGAAACTCTGCGTACTAGGAAGAGTAAAGGTTTACACCACATTTCTCATGTAAAACCATTTATTGACAGATAATCTGCCTTTTTAACTTTGTCTTTGCCATAAAACGTTTCACTTCACGTTACTAGTATGCTTAAGAAACTGTTAACATACAACAATGTTTGAAGTACAATATCCAATCAAGAACCAAGAGAACTTATTTAAACAGAAATGACGAATGCATTGTTATAGTGAACAGACGTCACAGTGTTATTGTGTGTGTACATTCTTGCTTGTTTGTTGCACGATTACGTAATGAATATACGGCTTACATACTTAGAACATATACCAGCACTGCTAATGAAATCTTCATGCAACATTTTGGTCTGCTTGAGAGTGGATTCAGGATTTGAGGTGCTTTCTGTGAAATGCCAGATGACACAGTGGTTAGTTTATGTGACAGCTACACGATTTTATCACGACGCTGCTAATGCGTGACAATTTACAATGTTGCTTTTGCAGTGTATCTGTTTTATATCTGCACAGTTTTTCTCAATTCTTCTGGAAAGTAAAACATGTTTTAGTAGTAACTTTTGTGGTACAGCAACAATGAGATTGTCTTTTCCGTAGCACAACAATACGTTACAGCACAGTACTTTCTTCATCACGGCAATAAGCGTAATAACTAAGATATCTATACATAAAGCATTTCACTTTTGTTTATCATGAGGTAAGTACATTGACTTCTGCAGAACTTGGCTTTCGGAGGACGATAAGTACGACACTTCCACAGAATTATCTTACAGCAAGACGCACATTTAGCGCTACAGGACACGCATTTGAGAGATTTTGTACTTAAGCCATTTATTTTTCAAGATTTTTTAATTACAAAGAAAGTTTTCCGTGATACATTTCATTCCATTGCTGTAATTTGTAACACCTGAGGGCATAATTACATTTATCCTCAGGGGGGTACACACTTACTTTGTGTACCATGTGTGTGGCAACCACAAGGAACCCTAGCTATTATGGTATTTGCTTATACAACTTTACACATGTGTACCATATTTTTCTAACACACAAATTACACAGCTATCTGATCATTTAACTGAGAGATAAACATTTTTTTTACTATGTCAGTGACAGATGTTTACGTAATTACACAGCTGGATAACTTCACACTTATGAAACTGTATTTTGTCTGTGCATTGTAAACTGTTCATATTTTTTCGGAACCATTGTGATACTATGAGAGCTTTGAATGATGTATTTGGTAAAGGGATTATGATTTTTAAAGTACGTTTGAGGCAGATGACACTTTTGACAGGAGCAGAGAATTTTTTTAATTATTGGAGGAAGCTAAGACGATTTTGAGATTTGACTGAGGTGTTATGATGTTATTTTTACGACGACGATGTGTATTATGCTGCTGAGGTATGTTTACGATTAATAGGCTGAGGCTACTATATGAGTTATTTGATTATGCTTCATATTTATAATGACGAAATATTGACGAGTGTCGATGGATACGTATATGTGTAATAAGGTAAGGAGTAATGAATAGTGGGTAGGGACTCTTGACTTGTGAAAAAGGATGTTGGAAACCAAGAATCGTACTTTAAGAGTTATGACATGTGTGAATCATGTGTGAATGTATCACAATGCCACTGAACATTTTTTGGACACTGTTATATTCATAGGATTTTGTTTCTACAGATTTGCAACGCTAATTCTTGACCTGTGAAGTATTTTTATGTGAGACTGTCACTTTAGCGAAAATTGCTGTCGTAAATATTTCCGTACGAAAGTTAAGTGACCACCTGCACGTAATGCGTCGCGGGCACCCAGCTGTGTCAGACGCCTGGAGAAAAAGTCATTAGCGCGTGCCTTTCAGAGCACAGGAAGAAAGAAAAAAAAAGAAAGGGAAGGCCATTATCCTGGCCATTGTCATTCCTTTAGAGAAAGCATCGCAAAAACGACACGGTCGAACTTGAAAACATATGATTACACTAGCTCTTAATTTACGATATTTACTGAAATGCCTAATAAAATGACAAGAAATATTTTTACATCTGCACACCTGATTATGACAAGCGTCTTTCTATGAGAGTTGAGAGAATTTCTACTAACTTATGAAATGTCACATGACTACTGAATGATATTTTTATACTTTGCTTTTCGTAGTTGCTTATTTCATTTGACATCTGGTTTCCAGCTGTGTTGCAGCATTGCTTTTATAAAATGAAATGCATTTGCTAATGTGAACACTTTCTGTCAACAGATCTGTTAAATAATTATTTTATGATCCACATTCTTTAAAAAAGGAGCACTTGGAAAGGAAAGAACAATAAGAAGGAACTAGTAACTGCATTCATAATTTTCTTTTCAAGTAATTGGTAACTTTTTGGTAGAATAACTTCTTGTGGTGCACCACTTTAATTACATAGACATTAAGATGTGAATATACATTTCCCTTATCTGCATTGTTGTTTAGTGTAATATTTTTTCTGCTTGCGCTATGTCATGTTTAGGTATAAGTTGCTGCTGTTTGCCAGGCATAGTGTTATTGAATTTGACTTTTGCCCATTTATGCTGCTAGCTTTGCCAATTTGCATTTTTTTTGCATTGCTGTTTGTGTTGATTTGTTATGTGATGCTGCATTGCCTCGTCCCTTAGTTTAGCATCTGAGCTCAGTAGATTTAAGTTAGCTTAAGAGGGGGTAGCCTCTAAGAGAATGAGTTGCGATGAATTGGAAGAAATGCATTGAGAAAACAGGTTTAGGTAGGATTTTCTTGGAAATAAATGTTGAGGTAAGAAATGTGTGAACATATAAATACAGAAAGCATGCTTAGATAGAATTTTTTTTGGTGGAAACAAAGGATGAAATAAGAGGAAAGATATATGAAGTTTTGGGTTGGACTGCAGTACCAAATGTTACACTGAAAACGAACCCTGTCCTTTCCTATTGGTGTTATCCCACTATGTGTTTGTGTACCCTTGAGTATTTGTTTTCTTCCTGTCTCTGTGTACTGTTTCATAGAATTTTTTTCTCTTCTAATACTAAGCTATATTCACTATGAGGAGGAATACTGTTATCCTCAAATATAAATTGCATTAATAATATGTTATTTTCTTTGTAAAGTTGTTTACAATTCTGTTCTGTTTCAATGTTCATGTGTGAAATTAATGTTTCGAAAACTATTCTCATTATTTTATGTATGTACTTATGTCACTATTTTTGTAACACTGATGTATATGTTTATTTCTATTCTTTTGTAAAGCCTGTACTACAAATGTTATCTGTATTATTATGTTTTTAATGATGTATTTTGTACCTTTGTAATTGTATTCTTATGTTATAAAATTGTAATTGTCACCAGTTCATGACATTATTAACTTGTTAGTTACATTTCACTGCACACGTTTCTGTTGGTCATAGTACATGGACAATATGTGAGAAGTTGGGACTGTTAGTGTTTGCACGCGTGTTAATAATTCAGCAAGGGACTGGATAACATCATTGCTGGTTCTAAAGACAATTCCAAAAACTTTGTGAGTGCACAAGTGGTGGTTTATGGACTTGCTATATTATCCGCAAGACTCTTCAATGGTAATTGTGCACCTGCACAGTCACAACAGATGGCTGCTGGCCATCTCTTCAAGGACTACAGTGGGTCTACATCTTTGATGATCCATCAATACCATTATTTCTACAAGGACTGCAGTGGGTCTGCACCTCTGGTGGCCCACCAATACCATACTCTCTACCAGGACTACAGTGGGTCCGCTCTGTGATGACTTACCTACCAATACTCTTCAAAATTTCGAATGACTCTGCTGTGGGTTTGCTCCATTGTGGCCCATTACCTGTCAGCATGTCAAGAGCCAGCACTGTCTTTCCGTTGGAAAGTCAACACTACTTCTTCAAGACTGCATGGAAATCCACTACTTCTATGTGCATTTTCTTTTACTGCTTGGACTTTGAGAAAAACTCTGCATTTTTACTGTGATGAACAATGTGGACTGTCTTTATGGACTGTGAGAAATTTTGATCTTTTGACCAACATAATATTAATAAGTGTGTGCATTTTATATCTTTGTTACTGTAACTGTGAAAAATTTTTGTCAAATCTGTATTGGCCAGTGCCCAACACCATTTGTAAAAAATTTTTGTGGGGAGCATGGGGGCTATGTAAGTAGGCTGTTTATGTTTTCTCTATGTAAGTAGGCTGTTTATGTTTTCTTATTGGCAACGTTACGTAGAGCTCAATATGAAAATCACTGGCTGTGCTGTGTGCAGTCTGTGGCTGCTTTGCATTGTTGTAATACTCGCCATTGTAGTGTTAGGCAGCTGGCTGTGAACAGCGCGTAGTGTTGCGCAGTTGGAGGTGAGCCGCCAGCAGTGGTGGATGTGGAGAGAGAGATGGCGGAGTTTTGTAATTTGTCATGAACTGATATATATATTATGACTTGTGATGATATTAAGGTAAATACATTGTTTGTTCTCTATTAATATCTTTCATTTGCTAACTACCCCTATCAGTAGTTAGTGCCTTCAGTAGTTTGAATCTTTTATTTAGCTGGCAGTAGTGGCGCTCGCTGTATTGCAGTAGCTTGAGCAGCGAAGATTTTTGTGAGGTAAGTGATTTGTGAAAGGTATAGTTTAATGTTTGTCAGGGCCATTCTTCAGTAGGGAGTTTTGAAAGTCAGATTGCGTTGCGCTAACAAAATATTGTGTGTCAGGTTAAGCACAGTCTCGTGTAGAATTGTTCAAAGGGTATGTTTCACAGTGACCATATTTCCGTGTACATAAATCTCAAGAAATATGGTTTTCAAAAATGAAGGTCGCGGTGCGTATGGCGGAAGTAATCAACTGCACCAAATGCCTGTCACCCTATACAGAGCCACGACTTCCGAATCCGTCCGTTACAGCTTTTTGGCTGCTACATACAGCCTGCAGTTTATATTTCTTTGGATGTAAGGGTGAATCCTGAATTGTGTTTGTTTATTTATTATATAGAGAAACGCGTCTTCATTTGAGCTTGAATCTGTGCTCGACATGCCGAGTATAAACAAAAGATGTTCGGCTGCGACAAACAATACTATCTCTCCTGAAAGCTCGTACACGGCAACTGCTGTTTCTAATTTCTGAGTTGCCCCGTGTGCTGAACTGCATTACCAGCCAGTTGTTAACCAGCTGCCGATGTAAATCGCCTGCCCACTGTGTTAGTTTTCAGTCGCTCCGTGTGCAGGCTGTCTTTGTTTAGTTGGATAGCAGATCCGCTATGGCTAGCGGTGTGTACGGAGAAGACGACCATGATGCTTTAGTTCTCGCGACGCTACATTTCGTACGAAATGCAGCGTGAGAAAACTACACTACTGGCCATTAAAATTGATACACCAAGAAGAAATGCAGATGATAAACGGGCATTCATTGGACAAATATATTATACTAGAACTGACATGTCATTAAATTTTCACGCAATTTGCGTGCATAGATCCTGAGAAATCAGTACCCAGAACAACCACCTCTGGCCGTAATAACGTCCTTGATGCGCCTGGGCATTAACACAGCTTGGATGGCGTGTACAGGTACAGCTACCCATGCAGCTTCAACACGATACCACAGTTCGTCAACAGTAGTGACTGGCGTATTGTGACGAGCCAATTGCTCGGCCACCATTGACCACACGTTTTAAATTGGTGAGAGACCAGGAGAATGTGCTCGTCAGGGCAGCAGTCGAATATTTTCTGTATCCAGAAAGGCTCGTACAGGACCTGCAACATGAGGTCGTGTATTATCCTGCTGAAATGTAGGGTTTCGCAGGGATGGAATGAAGGGTAGAGTACGGTCGCAGGTTCGAATCCTGCCTCGGGCATGGATGTGTGTGATGTCCTTAGGTTAGTTAGGTTTAAGTAGTTCTAAGTTCTAGGGGACTGATGACCTTAGAAGTTAAGTCCCATAGTGCTCAGAGCCATTTGAACCATTTGAAGGGTAGAGCCACGGGTCGTAACACATCTGAAATGTAACGTCCACTGCTGAAAGTGCCGTCAATGCGAACAATAGGTGACCGAGACATGTAACGCATGGCACCCCATACCATCACGCCGGGTGATGACGAATACACGCTTCCAATGTGCGTTCACCGCGATGTTGCCAAACTCGAATGCGACCATCATGATGCTGTAAACAGAAACTGGATTCATCCGAAAAAATGACGTTTTGCCATTCGTGCACACAGGTTCGTCGTTGAGTACACCATTGCAGGCGCTCCTGTCTGTGATGCAACGTCAAGGGTAACCGCAGCCATGTCTCCGAGCTGATAGTTCATGCTGCTGCAAATGTCGTCGTACTGTTCGTGCAGATTGTTGTTGTCTTGCAAACGTCCCCATCTGTTGACTCTGGGATCGAGACGTGGCTGCGCGATCCGTTACAGCCATGCGGATAAGATGCCTGTCATCTCGACTGCTGGTGATAAGAGGCCGTTGGGATGCATCACGGAGTTCCGTATTACCCTCCTGAATCCACCGATTCCATATTCTGCTAACAGTCATTGGATCTCGACCAACGCGAGCAGCCATGTGGCGATACGATAAACCGCAATCGCGTTAGGGTACAATCCGACCTTTATCAAAGTCGGGAACGTGATGGTACGCATTTCGCCTCCTTACACGAGGCATCACAACAACGTTTCACCAGGCAACGCCGGTCAACTGCTGTTTGTGTATGAGAAATCGGTTGGAAACTTTCCTCATGTCAGCACGTTGTAAGTGTCGCCACCGGCGCCAACCTTGTGTGAATGCTCTGAAACGCTAATCATTTTCGTATCGCAGCGTCTTCCTCCTGTCGGTTAAATTTCGCGTCTGTAGCACGTCATCTTCGTGGTGTAGAATTTTTAAATGGCATGCAGTGTATTTCGGAAGCAGCTTTATCATCTATAGGTGACATCAAATCACCACGATCAAGAATCTGCTGGCCTGTTAATACTGTTGGCAACACCTGCAGTTGTTTCTACAGCAGTCAATGAAGAGGGCATGCAGCTCCAAAAAATTCCACGGACACGACACAAAACGATGACTGAGGCAGACAAATACGAGGTGGTGGAAGTAGGGACCAAGCAAGCATTAAATGTGGAGCGCAACAAACACATTGCGGAACGTACCAGCTCTACCTCCGGTACCTTTCCAGCAGGAACTGTAAGTGATGATGATGATGTTTGGTTTGTGGGGCGCTGAACTGGGCGATAATCAGCGCCCGAGAAACTGTAAGCACGCAGCAACAGCTTAACCCGCAGTCTGTGAATTTGTATGAACCGTACTATACGGTACCATATAGTGTCTTTGCAGAAAGCAACGATAGGAACACTAGAAGGCTGCACCGTATGTCAGTCGGGAACTTTTTGCGTTGGATGGAAGCCGGAATTAGCAGTAGTGTCACCCATGTGTGTCCTGCTGGCCGTAGTAAGATCAAAATTGAACTCTGGCCTGCCTTAGCTGGAATAACCTAGTAAAAAGTCCAATCTTTCCAATAAATAATCTGGAGGTTAATATTCCCCTACTTATGAGTGAAACAAGGAATTATTCAAAATATCTTGACGTCAGAATGAAAAAAGATATTAAGAATCATACTTTGCAGTGTTAAAGTTATTGCAGTCAGAAAGTACTATAAGTAGTTAAAAGGGAATGATGGTATCGTAGACAAAGCGAAGTCAGTGTGTGCAATTACTTTTACATTTCAAAGGTTACCTGATTTTCTGTACACTCACGTAGTTTGTTGATCCCGCAGAGCCGTATGTCAGCCGGGAAATGGAAATCTGTAAATGTTTGCTCTATGATCGTGGTAGCAAACATTGCCGTAGCCAGCAAAGATATGTAAACTGTGCAAGTTCAGTTGATCTTCTGGACTGCGACATACGTGGCCCCGCAGTTTGTGTACATTTTTCTACTGGTCACACGTCGAAGGATCGTTCCTCCCCTGAGTACACTAGACAAAGACACAGTAAATAGATTATCGCATTCGAAGGCGTAACTTACAGACAATCTATGAGGAGATATAGAGGTAAAACTTTTGCAAATGTTGCAGCAGCCCCACCAGTGAATATGCAGAGCCACTGTGACCCTATCTTTCTCTCACATTCACATTGTCTCCTTCGCTCTTTCTACTCCACAACGACTGTTTACTATCTTTCCGTCTCTTTCCCATTGCAACTATCTCATTCTCTCTCAACATAAAAAGCCAAACACATTCGCATGCCAAAATGTTAGGAAAAATTCCGAGGGTGCTGAGGAAAGTAAAATGAGGCAAGTAAAATGAGGCAGCTGGAACTCCACTTTTCATAGTCATTTAAAAAGGAACATATTGGCATTTTTGTTACGGTTAGTTATGTAGATACACTCTGCAGACGAAAAAATGGTGAAAAACGCTTTTTTGGGTTTTCTCAGGAACCACTTACGAACTAAATAGTGCCCCCATAAGCCCCTTAAGGCGCACCGTCAACCACATCTATTGCAAAAAGAACCAGCCGAATATCTCAATTTGCTTAAGCTGAAGGAAGTATGTAATATTCGAAATTTGAGCTCTCGAATAGTTAGGCCCTTAACTGGGTCCACAAATGGTCCCTAGCCCAAGGGCTCTCCAAAACACTTGATCCTAACTTTCTATCACAAACAGAAACCGATGTATTAAGCCCGGAAAACCCCGATATTATGCGCGGCGTTTTGGAACACATTGGTAGCGCATGCTATCCCATGCGTAGAGATAAGAAAAGGTCAGAGGTATGGATACGAAGGCGGAGCAATCCTTAAAAATATGGTACAGAATTTTCGCCTAGACGAACTAATTCTTCGAAACGTTGCAGCAGGCGCATGTGGGGCCACTCTACCAACGCGGAATGACCATGTAAATCGACTTATAGGGCTACTAACAAGTAGGCATACGTAACAAGAGAACAAATGAGAGAATTAATGATGTTGACCACCCAAAGGTAATAATCGGGGACATGAACGCCTATTCTCCCATTTGAGGCGTAAATGGTGAAGACAGAGAGGAAGAGAAGCCGCAAAAGAAATGGGACCAGACGGATTGGTAATACTAAACGACAGGACACCAACTAGAAGCAGATCAACTGTCAATGTCTCACCCTAGTGTACAATACTGCGGTATGCAGATAATTTACGTATTTTTACTGGTAGCGATAGCTTTACTGTCAGCAGCAGATGAGCAACGCAGAGGACTCAATGAGCACTGACTCCTCATATCGCCTCATAAATCCACTGTGTGCGTATATACGATACGAGACATAGGCCTGGGGAAATAAGAATCATAATATTAGGAACGTTTATATTCCCTGTCAAAAGAGTAGGCCTAGTACATAGGATTTTCATCGGTCATAAGCTAACCAAGACGGGAGGCGGCAGCCTCTGCAAGCTGATCTCCGAAGCGCTCTCGCTGAGGACGTTCGTCTAGGATACTCACCCTCCAGCCTAGCCTGCAGTACTCTTTTCCGTGTAGAGCACAACCCGCAGCCTCCAGTCAGGAGACAGAGGCTGGCAACATCAGTATCAGCATCAGGAATGGGACCAGCAGCAACAGTGGCTTCCCCCCACGATAAAGGATGGCGCTCAGGTTCTTGGCACCTTGATAAAGCCTCTAGTAGACCAGCAGAATGATGGAGGTCTCTGCACCTCTCCAGTGTTATCTTGGAAGTTGGCGCTGCAATTTACAATGGCACAGTCTCTCCAGAGAGACTTGGGGCACCGTAAGCGATTAGGCATGCAGTGAATCAACTGACATACTGAAAGGTGGCTACACTGAGCCACAGCGCCAGAGATTGCGCCAAAGAGTATTATTCAGCCGCCTCCACTGGCAGTGCTTGGGGAGAACTCGTAGTAGTCAGTGCTTGTTGATAACTCGTAGCAGTGAGTGCTTGCTGAGATGTCGTAGTGAAGAGTGCTTGTCGAGATGTGGCAGTTGTCAGTTCTTGTTGAGATGTGGTAGTAGCGAGTCGGTGTGGAGAGACTGTAATGTTTAGAGTGCTTTTCATCAATATAAACGAAGGTAAAAAAAAAAAAAATTCTTTTCTCTCTCATTATTTCAGTGTCTTAAATAATGTGTCATTACAGGTTCAGTCAACAAAGCATCTGGCTTGTGTTCTTGTATTAGAGTGTAATTCTGGTTTTCTTGCTCAATTATAGTATTTCTAATTTTTTTTATCACGTCAGTATAAATGGTATTTGAAATTTCTTGTCTTATTGAAGAAGAACCGTGCCAGATGTGTACGTTGAGTCATACTTCCACACACAGAACAGTTATACTTGTGCCTTGGGTTTATAGGTTTTATAGTTGCTGGGGACTTAATTAATTAATTGTGTTAACGAAAATTTTCATTTCATTCTTTGTTGTGGTTCTATGCAGTCAGATTGCGTAATAATACTAGTCAGGGCCAACCGTTTACGAGACACAGCGTAATCGGACATACAGCCACCAAAATTAAAAATCATTTTCAAATTTAATAATTAAGCCTCCATGCACGTGGCGACCCTGGCAGGATCGTCCCTTGGAATTCTTCTGATTGTAAAAATAGTAGACAGTAGTATTGTTGTAGTAATTTGTACTTTAGTAATTGTAGTCTATTTTGCATGTGTAGATTTGGTAATTGTCATTCTTCTAATGGTATTTTTTTCAGAATTTAATTTTGTTGTCTTGTATACGCGTTTGACAATTTAGTGCAATTATTTCAATTGTTCGATTAATCGTGTTTGAGGGAAACATTTCATGTAAATGGTATTGTTGAAGGTAAGGAGTCATTGTGTATAATTTTCGTACAGTGACGAGTTTGGTATATTTTGTAAATGATTACGTGATCGATGAAAAAGGCAAAAATGATGGATAGTGAGAATGACGAAATTGTTAACATGGCGAACTCGCCAACAGAGGAAAACAGTATCATGAATAATGAAGTGGAAAACAATTTAATAAGTCGGGAAGATATTCCGGAACCATCTCAAAATTTTCTCAATTAGAAAATTCACAGAATACGAGATTAACGATAGAAGATTCTGGAATAGTATCGAACTCAGATAGCTTTACAGCTATGACGAAGGAAACTGGTTTCGCGGGAAATGTTAGGGGTGAAAAGAATTTTGAAACAGTTAATATGGAGCAGTTGATGGGTGTAATATTAACTTTGGGATCTGAATTAAAAACAGTGACAACACGGTTAGACTTACAAATGGGAACAATGGAGCAGTTTCGATCTGAATTAAAAACAGATAGGGGAACAATGGAAACATGGTTAGACTCACTGCGATCACAAATAGGAACAATTAAAACAGAGATAGGAACAATTAAAATAGAGATGGGAACTTTGGGATCTGAATTAAAAACTGATATGGGAACACTGGAAACACGGTTAGACTCACGAATTGGGACATGTTTCAAAAATATGAAATGGAGTTAAAGAAAGAAATCAGAGAAGAAGTACAACCGATTTTGAATTCTCACAATAATAGATTAATTGCAGTAGAGATTAGACAAAGGGAACAGGATAGAGAACAGGAGGAAAGAGATCGCGTGATAGTACAGAAATTTTCAGAGTTAAATTTACAACGTGCACACGATAAGAAAGAAATATTTGAGAGAATCGAGGAATCCGTACCAAATGACAGAATAAATAATCTAACACAACAATATGAACAGTTAACTACCAAATGTGTCAATACTGAAACCCGAGTCGCGACACTTACGGTAGACGTAAATAAACAGAAAGAAAAAATAGGTGATTTAGCGGAAAGAGTTGAGGAGATTTCAGATAAATTGACAAATCTTAGTTTAAATGGGGACAGAGATTCGGATGATACAGCTCCATTACCATTTGCAGAAACCGAAGAGTACCAGAATATAAATAAGCGTGTTGAAAATCAGGGAAAATTTAATGAACGCGTCAAAAGGGAATTTGAAACATTACGAAAGCAAGTCAAACAAATTGAAGGCGAAATCGTAGGAAAAGACAGCAGAAGAAATTTAGAATCACAGATAGCAGAGGACTTTGAAGAAAATAATTTGTTTCATTTACGGGATGCAACAAGAGAGCGCCAGGCGCGTGAACTTGACAATAATCGACATTCGGACTGGAACAGTCGCGGTAGGTCTTTGTCGCCACGAGGCGAAAACTTTGACTATAAACACTTTTTGACTGTTCGGAAATTTAAGATCTTCCGCAATTCTAAGAATGACATACATCCATGTTCATGGTTAGATCAATTTATGTACGCACTTCCACCAAATTGGCCACTAAGTCACAAACTGGAATTTATGTGTGGATATTTAGAAAACGAACCGGCGACGCGGATGCGCGCACTCATTAGAGATTGTAATAAGCTAAATGATTTTTATCATGCATTTCTATCGGCATATTGGTCCGAAAACACGCAAGACAGAGTCAAACATAGTCTTATTATGCAGCGTAATTTCAAACAGTCTGAGTTCCGCACGCCAGCAGAATATTTTGAAGACATGATTCGAAAGAATCAGTTCCTGTCCATCCCTTATAGCCCGACTGAATTAATTCGCATTTGTTTAACTAAGCTGCCACAATCCATAAGACAAATTGCTTTAGCTGGAAGATGTAAAGACGACATCGAGACTTTTAAGACTTCGTTGCAAGAACTTGAGTATGACAACGACGACGGGACTTCTTGTAACTTTTTCAGTAACAGTAATTACAATAGATTTTCAGAGAAAATGGATAGTGATCGGAACGGGCGTTATATGGGTAATTTTGAGAATGACAGACGTAACAGACAGGACAATAGATACCAGCCTATGACAATAACAGACGTTCTAACAGAAATTACACAGACAATTATAATAACGGTAATTCCTACCGGAATGATCAATCATACGGAAACAGTAATCGGTATCATCAAGACAGAAATTATTCAAACAGTAATAGAAAATCTTACTACAGAAATAATCAGGGTAGTAGATACAACAATAATTTCAGAAGTGACAGTCGAAATTATACAAGAAGTAGTTATGCAGACTGACAGGAAAACAGAAATTTTAATAACAGACAGAACCAAGAATTTGCATCTAACAGTCGGGAGGGACCTAATTGGCATCCTCTACGTGACAGAACTTCAGAGAGACAAGTGCAAATCGTAGAAACTGATCCGCGAAATGACGCGAATAATCAAAGACGTGACGCAAACAATCGACAATGACTTGCAGCTTCGGCTTCTGGCAGCAATATAGACGGTTCAGAAAGTAATGACACTACGACTTTACATTACGTGCACCTGGAAGACATGAGAGACATTTTGCTAGACGAAAAGGAAAATAATGTAGACGCGTTTTTACATCCTGTTATTGAAGTATGTGTGAGAAAGAATAAGTTCACTGCAGTTTTAGATTCCGGGAGCCCACTGAATGTCATTAGTGAATCAGTTTTTCGTATATGTGAAAGAACTATTGCCTGTCCTGTGTTACCTGTTTCTAAAACAACAATTCGAGGAGCGATTTCTGGAAAAAGTGTGGAAGTCAAACAACAGACCAACCTAAATTTCAATTGTCAAGGATACGAATTTTCTGCTAATTTTATTATTGTTCCATTACTCAGTACACAAATTATATTAGGTATGGAGTTTCTTAACACACATAAGGCAATTTTGAACTTTAAAGAAGGAAGTGTGAATTTGACTGTTGCCGGAATGCCGAAATGTTTGAAATTTTTCGAGTGTTTAACAAGATCTGAGTCAGATACAAAATGTTTAAGGTTTCTTACTTCTGATGTTTTCGTTGAGCATTATGACGACGATGTGTTCATTCATGACAATGACAACAGATACAGAGACGCGATGGATGATATAATTAATAGCGAAGAATTAATTAATGAAAAGGTAAAGAAAGCTGAAGTGCCAGATGACGTTGCAAGAGAAGAGCTGCACCACATTTTGACTTCACATGCTACAGTATTTAGTCATCACACAGGAACTATACAAGGCTTACAATATTTATTTAAAGTAAAAGAACACACACCATTTCGGGGGAAAACGTACGCTATTCCTTTGGCTTACAGAGACAAGGTTAAGAATGAACTTCAATACATGTTAGATCAGGGCATTATTGAGCCTGCAGTCAGTGCTTATACTAGCCCATTACACGTTGCTCTTAAAAAAGGATGGGTCAATTCGTTTGGTTCTGGATTCCAGACAGATAAATACACTCCTGGAAATTGAAATAAGAACACCGTGAATTCATTGTCCCAGGAAGGGGAAACTTTATTGACACATTCCTGGGGTCAGATACATCACATGATCACACTGACAGAACCACAGGCACATAGACACAGGCAACAGAGCATGCACAATGTCGGCACTAGTACAGTGTATATCCACCTTTCGCAGCAATGCAGGCTGCTATTCTCCCATGGAGACGATCGTAGAGATGCTGGATGTAGTCCTGTGGAACGGCTTGCCATGCCATTTCCACCTGGCGCCTCAGTTGGACCAGCGTTCGTGCTGGACGTGCAGACCGCGTGAGACGACGCTTCATCCAGTCCCAAACATGCTCAATGGGGGACAGATCCGGAGATCTTGCTGGCCAGGGTAGTTGACTTACACCTTCTAGAGCACGTTGGGTGGCACGGGATACATGCGGACGTGCAATGTCCTGTTGGAACAGCAAGTTCCCTTGCCGGTCTAGGAATGGTAGAACGACGGGTTCGATGACGGTTTGGATGTACCGTGCACTACTCAGTGTCCCCTCGACGATCACCAGTGGTGTACGGCCAGTGTAGGAGATCGCTCCCCACACCATGATGCCGGGTGTTGGCCCTGTGTGCCTCGGTCGTATGCAGTCCTGATTGTGGCGCTCACCTGCACGGCGCCAAACACGCATACGACCATCATTGGCACCAAGGCGGAAGCGACTCTCATCGCTGAAGACGACACGTCTCCATTCGTCCCTCCATTCACGCCTGTCGCGACACCACTGGAGGCGGGCTGCACGATGTTGGGGCGTGAGCGGAAGACGGCCTAACGGTGTGCGGGACCGTAGCCCAGCTTCATGGAGACGGTTGCGAATGGTCCTCGCCGATACCCCAGGAGCAACAGTGTCCCTAATTTGCTGGGAAGTGGCGGTGTGGTCCCCTACGGCACTGCGTAGGATCCTACGGTCTTGGCGTGCATCCGTGCGTCGCTGCGGTCCGGTCCCAGGTCGACGGGCACGTGCACCTTCCGCCGACCACTGGCGACAACATCGATGTACTGTGGAGACCTCACGCCCCACGTGTTGAGCAATTCGGCGGTACGTCCACCCGGCCTCCCGCATGCCCACTATACGCCCTCGCTCAAAGTCCGTCAACTGCACATACGGTTCACGTCCACGCTGTCGCGGCATGCTACCAGTGTTAAAGACTGCGATGGAGCTCCGTATGCCATGGCAAACTGGCTGACACTGACGGCGGCGGTGCACAAATGCTGCGCAGCTAGCGCCATTCGACGGCCAACACCGCGGTTCCTGGTGTGTCCGCTGTGCCGTGCGTGTGATCATTGCTTGTACAGCCCTCTCGCAGTGTCCGGAGCAAGTATGGTGGGTCTGACACACCGGTGTCAATGTGTTCTTTTTTCCATTTCCAGGAGTGTAATATCATCATTCCTGAAACTGACCGTCCACAAAATTTAGATGAACTTCTTCAACATTTCCATGGAATTAAAGTTTTATCCACGATTGATATGCGCGCAAGTTTTTGACAAATAGAACTCCACCCTGATTGTAGAAAATATACTGCCTTTTTAGCCTTTGGTAACTGTTACCAGTTTCGGAAATTACCGTTTGGACTTACTGTATCTTCAGCAGCATTCATTCGTAGATTAAATGAAATTTTACCTGTTTATCTTCGTGACAATATTACTTCATATGTTGACGACATTCTTATTGCTAAACATTCTTGGAGTGAACACAACAAAATTTTGGATTCATTATTACGTATCTTTGCAAGAGTTGGCATTACTGTGAACTTGGAAAAATCTGAATTTGGTCGTTCACAGGTGAAATTTCTCGGTCACATTATTTCTACAGAAGGTATTCTTCCTGATCCAGAAAAATTAGACGCTATTCGTAATTATGCTGTTCCTACCACAAAACGTGATGTTCGTAGTTTCCTTGGTGTCTGTAATTTTCTTAGACGCTTTGTTAGATTGGACAATTTGGCTACACCTCGTTTATGTGAACTATCTGGAAAGAAATCTAATTGGTGTTGGGATGAGGAAGCTCAGTCAGAATTCGAACAGCTTCGTGATGCCTTAGTTGCTGCTCCACTTCTTTCACATCCGGATTTATCTAAAGATTTTTGTTTGGCGACGGACTCATCATACAAGGGCCTAGGGGCACACTTATTTCAAGAGTTAGAAGAAAACGGCGTTGTAGTACAGAAAACTATTGCATTTGGAAGTCGTGTTCTCTCTAAATCAGAAAAGAATTATTCGATTACGGAACTTGAAGCTTTGGCTGTTGTCTGGGCTTTCACAAAATTTCGTACATTTTTGTTTGGCAGACATACTAAGGTTTACACCGATCATCGAGCTCTGGAATTTCTTATGTCAACAAAATTAACTCATGGCAGATTGTCACGATGGGCGTTGTACCTACAGGAATTTGACTTTAGTATTGTTTACGTACAGGGTTCTTCAAATATTGTTGCTGATGCTTTATCACGTGCACCTGTGGGTTTGAAACAAAGTGCTGAAGAGGACTGCATAGAAAACAATTATTGTTTGATGTATATTCAAGGTGTTGCGTTTGAGAAGTTTATTTCGTTTTCGCTCCAGGACATCGCTAAGGAGCAAAATAAGGATCCAATCTGGAAGGACATTAGGGAGAAGTGGAGGAGAAAGGAAAGCGTAGCGATTAGACAGCATTATTTAGTTCGCAATGACATTCTTTTTAAACGAAAATCGGTCAACAACTCTGTTTGGTTAGTTTGTATTCCTGATGAGTGGGTTAATAAGCTGATTTGGTATACGCATTTTAGTTATGCACACTTTGGTCCTAGAAAATGCTTTCATGAATTACGGGAAAATTGCTACCTCAGTAATATGGAAAAACGTATTCTATCTGTTCTTGACAAATGCAAATTATGTCAAAAGGCTAAGCCGCCAACTCTTTCTCACAGAGCACCGTTGTTTCCTATCATTCCAGCGAAATTAAAGGACATGGCTGCAGTCGATTTGTTCGGTCCAGTGGTTCGTTCTACTAATGGTTTTGCGTACATTTTCGTAGCAGTGGAGTTGACATCAAAATATGTGTGTTTTACACCTTTACGCAAAGCAACAGCTCGTTCAGTATCTAATGCTTTCATTAACCATTTTCTTAAAGAAGTTGGTCATGTTAAGGTTATATCAGATAATGGATCACAGTTTCGTTCTAAAATTTGGCTTCGTACTCTACGGCGTCGTAAAATTAAACCAATTTTCATTTCACTTTTTCACCCTCAATCTAACGCTTCAGAGAGATGGATGAAGGAAATCAATAAATTGTGTCGACTTTATTGTCATCAGAATCACAGAACTTGGGATCAGTATCCTCATATTTTTCAAAACATTCTGAATGAACTTCCTAATGACTCAACTTCTTTACCGCCAATACTGATATTAAAAAACAAAGCACCGACAAATCGCATATCTGAAATCGTTCCTTTTCCGCCTTCACGGAAACTGCGGCATTCTGAAGTTGTGAACATGGCTCTGCAAAATATTGCATCTGCGGCTGCTAGAAGAGTGAAATCAGCAAAACGTCCTGGTCGTTTAAAAATTTTGTCAGTTGGTCAGAAGGTGTTAATTAAGTCTCATCGTTTGTCTCACAAAGGAAAAGGCTTGTGTCGCAAATTTTTCTACTTTATAACGGTCCATATAGAATTCGCAAAATTATTCATGATAACACTGTCGAAGTAGAAACTCTTAAATCTCGGCGCTCTAAAGGAATACATCATATATGAAACGTTAAAATTTTTGTGGAATGACATACTTTTGAGAAACTAACAGCTAGATGTAAACATGCGGAGAGTACAAGGATACCGCGCTGTGTTTTGGCGGCGGCACATACTCAAAGCAACAGTCAAGTCTGCGCGCCGCACAAGGCAGTCGTTGACCGTAAATTCCTACGTCACGCGCCTACAGCTGATCGAGCGCTCAGTGCGAATGCACTGACAGCCGTAAACAAATACACAGTTTAATTTCTCCGATTAAATTCAGTATAAAGCTATAGTGACTTGATGAATTCTGTTATTAACATTCAGTATTTTTCAGGATACGGTTCTATAAAATTTGCTGCTCGCAATCAGGTGATTCATACTTTGTGCTAATTTCATGTTCTATGAATTTACTTGTGAAGCGACGTGCTTGCGTACGTTAACTGATTTTGACAATGATTATTAATGAACTGGGTTGTAACTTGTGTATATTATGCATCGCTTGGCTGCACTGCTTTTTCACTGATGTCATATTTTTTTTATTATGTGCTTGCTGTGCTTATTTATTTAAATTATAATTGTAACCTGATTAATTGTGCTGACTGTGATTATGTATGTAAGTTATACTTTGTGATTTATCTGCTTGCGCCTTTATGTTTACTTATTAAGATTACATATGAACATTTATTTGCTTATGCTGATATGATGCTAATGACCTGTTTATTATGTTAGATAACATATTTGCTGCCTTGCTTATGGATTGCATATTCACACATTTCTGTTTTGTTGTCATAACTACTCTTTAATTTGGTATATAGAAATGCTGATATACTGTGAATGAACATAGAGTTTGGGTCACATTATGGTATTAATTATAGATTGTTCGCTTGGCAGAGCCTCGTTGTAAGAGTTGTGCTGCATCCACTTGTTGACATTCTGTTCTCTACTGGTATATTTACTCGCTATTGCATGTTTTGCTTACGCTCAGTGCCTTATATTTTTAAGATAAGAAAATGAACGGCTATAATTCGACGAACGACATTAGTACAAGAAACTTCATAGAAGTCACATGAGCTGGAGGTTTTATGGAAGCTGTATAAATTTATGCTAATAGGAAGGAAGCTAACGACATGACATACCAAAACTAGGTTTAGACCATTGACAGTTATTACACTGCATTTTTCGTGAGCAATTGAAATAGGAAGTGACACTTGACACAAGAAATACTCCACATGTTTGCTTCTGTTTGCCATAATTCTTGAAGTGGTGTACACACTGTGAAATATTATGATCATTCACAGTCCGTAATCGTACTTAATTACTGAGAGTTATTCGAACTAAATCTGTTAGAGGTCATGTATGAATTTCTTTGTTTATAATTCATAATGAGTAGAAGATTTGGGTCAGATGGATTACACAGAGGTTGTGTGTTGACAATGTGTCTTCGGATTGTATGGGATGAACTGAAGTTTGCATTAGGATTTTATCTGTACTTGTTCGAGGAGACTGACTAGAGGAAAGAGTTGTTATGGAAGTGAAATGATATTAGTAATAAGGTTTATATGTATCGACGTATTGAAGAGGTATTATTGAGATTATGTGAAGTTGATGATTATTGGAGTTTTGGTGGATAAGAGGTAAAGAAGTGAGGTGCATATTTTTTTGTTGGTCTATATGGAACAAGGAGGATGAAGATAGCATACTAGAACACTAAAGTAGAAGGAAGATTGTCTACACACACTTGTTAAGTCAATAAGCAGTACATATTTTTTGGAGAGAGGAAGTAATTGCATATCTTGGCTCACTGACAGTTGTTCAGCAACCATACATTTTGATCTGGCGTGGCAAACGTTGGTCTTGACATGATGACTATGACGTTGACTTAACTATTATTGACTGTTATACATTGCTGCCACTACTACTTGATACACATGATGAACATCAAATTTTGACAGAATTGCATTTACACAGTTAACACTATTCAATTACACAGTAGTACTTAAGGTGGATGAAAGATGAGTGAGTGTGTTTTGTGTGTTTTCCTTTCCTAATCCTACCCACCTATCTCCAAAATATTATTTTATTTGTTTGTAGTGGCTTGCACTGACACCCATAAATATTATAGGTTTACTGGTATTTGTGTATTTGTAATAGTTAATATGACAATTATCTGACATCATTTGTGTGTTTGTTATGATTTGTATGTTTAGTGTAAAAGCATTTGTATGTCCATTCAAACTATTGTTCATGACTGAACTGTCTGATTAGTGATGGTGAATATTATGGACTGTTACCTCCACTTTTTCAACATAATGGGTGCCACTTAGAAATGATTAATTTCTGCCGATGAACTGTGTGATTAGGATAGTGAATATTATGGACTGTTTCTTGTACTTTTTCTACATGATTGGTGCCACTAGGACATGTTTAATTTCTGCTAATAAACTCTGATGAACAGTGTGATCAGTGATAGTGAATATTATGGACTGCTCTCTGGACCTGCTCATCATTGCTAGGAGCAACTAATGGAACTGCTTCTGCTGAGAAATGTGACTTGTTGCTGTGTGTACCTCTTCAACATTGCTGGGTGCCACAGATGGAACTGCTTCTACTGAAATAATGTCACTTGTTGCTGTCTGCACCTGTTCAACATTACTGGGTGCCACAGATGGAACTGCTTCTACTGAAATAATGTCACTTGTTGCTGTCTGCACCTGCTCAACATTGCTGGGTGCCACTGATGAACTGCTTCTACTGAGATAATGTCACTTGTTGGTGTCTGCACCTACTCAACATGCTGGGTGCCACTGATGGACTGCTTGTACTGAAATGATGTCACTTGTTGGTGTCTGCACCTGTTCAACATTGCTGGGTGCCACTGATGGAACTGCTTCTATTGAAATGATGTCACTTGTTGGTGTCTGCACCTGTTCAACAATGCTGGGTGTCACTAATGGAACTGCTTCTACTGAAATGAAGTCACTTGTTGGTGTCTGCACCTGCTCAACGTTGTTGGGTGCCACTGATGGACTGCTTCTACTGAGATAATGTCACTTGTTGGTGTCTGCACCTGTTCAACATTGCTGGGTGCCACAAATGGAACTGCTTCTACTGAAATGATGTCACTTGTTGGTGTCTGCACCTGCTCAACATTACTGGGTGCCACTAATGGAACTGCTTCTGCTGAGAAATGTGACTCGTTGCTGTGTGCACCTGTTCAACATTACTGGGTGCCACTAATGGAACTGCTTCTGCTGAATGATGCCACTTGTTGGTGTCTGCCCCTGTTCAACATTACTAAGTGCCACAGATGGAACTGCTTCTACTGAATAATGTCACTTGTTGGTGTCTGCACTTGTTCAACATTGCTGGGTGCTACTGCTGGAACTATCAATTACTTGTTTTTTTTTTAAAAAAATCATTGAAAGCATTTTATGTGAACATTTGTATAAACTGATTTTTTGTGTATTGTGTAAACTATTATGTAAAGTCACATGTATGAAAAGAAGTTGTATTGCTTACTGTATTTTATATATTAGGATACTGAAAGATCAGTGCAAAGCCAAAATTTTAACTCATTATGTGATATTTAGGTATTAATATTATCTTTTATTTTTGTATGTATTTTTGTGGACGAATTTGGTGGTATTTTCACCACCAATGCTGGCAAAAATACCATCAAATTCTGGCCCGTGGAGGAAGGGCATATGAAAGGTGACTACACTGAGCCACAGCGCCAGAGATTGCGCCAAAGAGTATTATTCAGCCGCCTCCACCGGCACTGCTTGGGGAGAACTCGTAGTAGTCAGTGCTTATTGAGAACTCGTAGCAGTGAGTGCTTGCTGAGATGTCGTAGTGAAGAGTGCTTGTCGAGATGTGGCAGTTGTCAGTTCTTGTTGAGATGTGGTAGTAGCGAGTCGGTGTGGAGAGACTGTAATGTTTAGAGTGCTTTTCATCAATATAAACGAAGGTAAAAAAAAAATTTCTTTTCTCTCTCATTATTTCAGTGGCTTAAATAATGTGTCATTACAGGTTCAGTCAACAAAGCATCTGGCTTGTGTATTTGTATTAGAGTGTAAGTCTGGTTTTCTTGCTCAATTATAGTATTTCTAATTTTTTTTATCACGTCAGTATAAATGGTATTTGAAATTTCTTGTCTTATTGAAGAAGAACCGTGCCAGATGTGTACGTTGAGTCATACTTCCACACACAGAACAGTTATACTTGTGCCTTGGGTTTATAGGTTTTATAGTTGCTGGGGACTTAATTAATTAATTGTGTTAACGAAAATTTTCATTTCATTCTTTGTTGTGGTTCTATGCAGTCAGATTGCGTAATAATACTAGTCAGGGCCAACCGTTTACGAGACACAGCGTAATCGGACATACAGCCACCAAAATTAAAAATCATTTTCAAATTTAATAATTAAGCCCCCATGCAATACCTTCCCCCCTCCACAGGACAGCTACAACTGGCATCGTTGATTAAGAAAGGTGTAGTATTCGTAAAACCATTGCTGGTGCTTCCCGTGAACTCTGCTGCAGTGAGGGTAGCGGTGACATCACGTGTACCAGTTTCCTCGTGAGGTCAGTTCGCCAAGTCGCTTCAGACTTTCGTAACTTCGTCTTTCAGACCGTTTTTCCGCTGCATCAGTGGCTGAATTGGCACTCTTGCGTTATAACTGAGCATTCTTATGACACCTTGCTCTGTCACCAGTATGGCGCTAACTGTCTGTCACCATGAACACCATGAATATTGCTCTTCGTTTGCGGACTGTGGCGCTCGGGCGGTCCTGCTTGTCACAGTCGCTTCCATGTTCACCTCGGCCTGCTCAGCATTTCCACCTAGTTGGTAGTTTGGCGGCTATTGACTCAGGCGGTTTGACTTCCGCTACCGCCAGTGAAGAACTGTAACAAGTCTCTGGTGTTAGCCAACAATAGTATTCTGGGGTGCTGCAGTAGTATTTCTCATCGGCTTTGAATTTTAAAATTGTACAACAGTCCACCACGTATTAAAAATATTTTTTGTTTACCCACAATACCACAGTATGACACGTTCAAATCGTAGCCATCATTCCATTTAAAAATCTGGATGGTGAGTTTTCCTAGGCGTATTTGAACATTGCTGGCTAGATTCATGACATCTCGTGCAAACCTGCTACAATAGATATATTATAAAGAAAAACACAATATCAGACACAAAACCAAGGAGTTAATGAAATAAAATTGCTTTACGATCTCACCTCTGTTCTGTAGAAGAGTTAGGCACCGTCAGAATTTGACTTTCACTGTCGCAAGGCAGTTTGACAATAATCAGAAACCTTTTACGTCCAATGTTGCCAGGAGCGTTTTTTTTTGGTAGAGATCTTGGTTAAATTTCAAACGTATCAGAGCCACACACAACATATGTGGGACGATTTATCGGAATACCAGTGTGTAGTTGGGATTCAGGGAGGTACGGGGGTGGTACAAAAATATGGGAACACCGCAAGAAATGCGTGCTTGATCTTAATTTTAATTACTCGCCAAACCTGCAGGCTATGCAGTTGTGTTAGACCGGAACGACACCTGTGTAGCGTCCTCAATACGTTGTAAGTGTTAGCGGTGCTCAGAACAGTAGCATCCTCTCGGTACTAAGAGAAGCCGAACGTGGGAAAATTGTTGGTGCTCGTTTCGTGGATGCTTCCGCAACCAAGGCAGCCGATCGCTAAGTCACGACGCGCTCGAAAGTGTCTGTTGAGTAATCCTGACGGACGCGCTTTGAAGAGGATTGTGACGAAAAATAAGAGGACGACAGCTGCAACAGTCACTGCACAGCTGAATATCACAATCGCGAACCCCGTCACGACCTAAACAACACGAAGAGACTTCCGTAAGCAGGTAATTTTAGGGCGAGCAGGATTCCCTAAACCATTAATTAGTGATGCAAATGCCCGCAACAGGTAACCGTGATGCCGAAGCCATGATGGAGGAAAGTAATTTTAACAAGTGACAGGTAAGTGTTGTTCACTTCTGACGTATCTCGTTCCTGGCCTACAACACGTTTTTATTCAGTCGTGCTATGATGCGGCTCACTACGAATTCCTCTCCATTATTAACCTCTTCAATTCTGATCGCGCTTGAAAGCTACGTCCTCAATTATTTGTTGCATGTCATCCAATTGCAGTCTTTCTCTACAGTTTTTACCCTCTATAGCTACCTCTAGTCCTATATAAGTTATTTTCAGGTGTCTTAACAGAGGCCCTACCATCTTGCCCTTCCTTCTTGAAAATGTTTTCCATACATCCCCTTCCTCACCGATTCCACGGAGAACCTTCTCATTTCTTACCTTATCAGCACATCTAAGTTGTAACATTCTTCTGTAGCACCATATCCCAAACACTTCAATTCTCTTCTGTTCCGGTTTTCCCACAGCCATGTTTCACTATTATACGATGCTGTGCTCCAAACGTACATTCTCAAAACGTTCTTCCTCAAATTAAGGCCTATATTTGGTACTAGTAGACTTCTCTTGGCCAGGAATGCCCTTTCTTCCATTACTAATCGGCTTTTTATGTTCTCCTTGAGCCGACCGTCATGGGTTATTTTGCTTGCTAGCTACCAGAATTCCTTGACCTTATCTACTTCGAAATAGTCAATCTTGCTGTCAAGTTTCTCGCTGTTCTTTATTCTGCTCCTCGTTACTTTGGACTTTCTTCAATATACTCTCAATCCATATTCTGTATTCATTACACTATTCATTTGCTTCAGCAGATGCTGTAATTGTTCTTCACTTTCACTGAGGACAGCAATGTCCTAAGCGAATATTATCATTAATATCCTTTTACCTTGAATTTTATTTCCTCTCTTGAACCTTTATCTTCGTCATTGCTTCTTTGATGAATAGACTGAACATTGAACAGTAGGGGTTAAGACTTACGCACTTTTTAATCTGAGCGCTACGTTCTTGGTCTTCCACTCTTATTGTTCCCTCTTGGAGCTAGTACATACCTATATTACCCCTCTTTTTCTATAGCTTACCCCTGTTTTTCTCAGAATTTCAAACATTTTGCATCATTTTACGTTGCCCAACCCTTTTTCCAGTTCGACAAAATTGATTTTCCTTTAGTCTTGCTTCCATCATCAACCGCAATGTCAGAATTGCCTCTCTGATGGTCCTTACCTTTCCTAAAGCCAAACAGATGGCCATAAAATACATTCCAATTTTCTTTTCCGTTCTTCCGTGAATTACGTTTGTCAATAACTTGGGTGCAGATAAGCTGATTGTTCAAATTCAAATGGCTCCAAGCACTATGGGACTTAACATCTGAGGTCATCAGTCCCCTAGACTTAGAACTACTTAAACCTAACTAACCTAAGGACATCACAGACATCCATGCCCGAGGCAGGATTCGAACCTTCGACAGCAGCAGCAGCGCGGTTCCGGACTGAAGCGCCTAGAACCGCTCGGCCACAGAGGCCGGCTATGCTGATTGTGTGATAATTCTCGCACTGGCCAGTTCTTGCAATTTTCGGAATTGTGTGAAAGATGTTTTTCCGAAAATAAGATCGTATATCGCCAGTCTCGATACATTCTACACGCCAGCTTGAATAGTCGTTTTGTTGCCACTTTCCCTAATGATTTTAGAAAATCTGACTTATTTGATCTTAAGTCTTCCAGAGTCCTTTTAAATTCTGTCTTTCCTACAGAATGCCCAATGTCTTCACTGTCGACTCCTATATCTTCTTCAGTCTCGTCAAGTCTTCCCTCTCACAGAGGCCTTCAACGTACTCTTTCACCTATCTGCTCTCTCTTCTGCATTTTACAATGGAATTCCTATTGTACTTTTAATATTAACAGCCTTCCTTTTAATTTCGCCTTAGGTTGTTTTGAAGTTTCTGTATGCTGAGTCAATGTTTCGACGATCATTCCTTTTTCGATTTATTAAAATTTTTATGCAGACACTTCGCATAAATTTCCGGCACTTCTTATTTATTTAATTCCTAAGCGACTTTTATTGCTGCATTCCTGAATTTCTCTGAACATTTTTGCATTTCTTCAATCGATCATCTGAATTCCTTCTTCTGTTGTCCATGGTTTCTTCGCAGTTGCTTTCCTTGTGCCTACAATTTCCTTACAAACTGTTGTGACTACCCTTTTTAGAGATACCCATTCCTCTTCAACTGAACTACCTACTGAGTTATTGGCTCAAATGGCTCTGAGCACTATGGGACTTAACATCTGAGGTCATCAGTACCCTAGAACCCAGAACTACTTAAACCTAACTAACATAAGGACATCACACACATCCATGCCCGAGGCAGGATTCGAACCTGCGACCGTAGCAGTCGCGCGGTTCCGGACTGAAGGTCCTATAACCGCTCGGCCACCGCGGCCGGCTACTGAGTTATTGCTTGACGCACTTTCTATAGCCTTAGGGAACTTCAAGTCTATGTCTTCATTCCTTTGTACTTCCGTATCCCATTTCTTTGCACATTGATTCTTCCTGACTAGTCTCTTCCACTGAAGTCTGCATTTAATCACTACAAAATTATGATCTGAGACTATATCTGCTCCTGGTACACTTCACAATCCAGTATCTGATTCCGGACTCTCTGCCTGAAAATGATGTAATCTAACTGAAGTCTTCCCTTGTCACCCAGCCTTTTCCAAGTATACCTCCTCCTTTTGTGATTCTTGAACAGAGTAATCTCTATTACTAGCTGAAATTTGCTACTGAACTCAGTTAATCTTTCTTCTCTCTCATTCCTTGTTCCAAACCCATATTCTCCTGTAAACTTTTTTCTGCTCCTTCTCCTACAACTGCATTCCATCCCCCATGAATATTAGATTTTCATTTCCCTTTTCGTACTGTATTACGGTTTCAGTACCCTCTACCTATTCATATTTAACATCCGACGTCGGCACGTCTACGTGCACTATTTTCGTCGACGTTCGTTTGCCGTAGTTTCTGACGGGAACAACCCGCCTCTGAAGTGTTCACAATAACTCACTTATTGACCTACTTTCCTATTCGTAACGTATCCTAGCCCCGTTATACTATTTTCTACGGTCATCTGACCAGAAATCCTTGTCTTCTTTATATTTCACTTCACCGACTTGCACTGCATCTGGACTGAGCCTTAGCATTTACCTGTTCAGATTTTCTGGCATCCCTGCCTCGTTCAAACTTCTGATGTTTCACGTGCCGACTCATAGAACGTTATCGTTTGGTTGGTTATTCAGTCTTTTTCTTATGGTGAACTCGCGCTTGACAGTCCCCTCCCGGAGGTCTGAACAGGGAAATAGTCCTGAAATTTTTGCCAGTGGAGAGATCATCACGACATTTTTTAAATAACGTGCCACGTGTCCTATGGGTACACGTTATGAGTCTTTAATGCAGTGGTTTCTATGGCCTTTTGCACCCTCATATTGTTGATCATTGTTCTTTCGTCCACCTTTAGGTGTAGTTTCCCACCAAGCCCAACCGTGTTAACTGCTTACTGCCAAGAGTGGAACGTGGCGTGGGTTCGGCGACGATTTGGGCAGCCATATCTTGTATTCCATGGGTTCCATGGTCACTCAGCAAAGTCGCATTACTGCCAAGGTTTATACGTCCATTTTTTTGTGAGTAAATCCATCCCACGATACAATGTTTATTCCACACTGGTGATACTGTGTTCCAAGACGAGAGGACCATTATTCACACGGCACACAACGTCCAGGACTCGCATTATGAGCACTGTGATGAATCTCTCCTCGCCACCATAGTCATCAGATGTCAATGTTATCGAGCCTTTGTGGTCTACTTCGAAGAGAAGCGGGTGTGATTGCTATCCACCTCCACCGTCATATCCAGAACTTACCACTATTTTGCAGGAAGAGGTGTAAGAACCCTTGGGAAGCATACAGGACCTGTATTTATCGGTCCTGAAACGATTGGAAGCTGTTTCCTACACCGTACTGGGCATGGTAATCTGTTGTGTTTTTGGTGTTTCCATATCTTTGTCCAGCTCCCGTACTTCAGTACGTGATCGCCCCACAGATGCGCTAGAGGTTCCTCTGGGAAGGCGGTTTCAAAGTCGCAACGAAGTTCGGGGCTTCCTCTCAACATACGGCTGTTCATAAAAATTGCTTCTTTGGCAGCTTGCCCTCGGTTGTCGGTTGCAGCACTTATCACTTATCCAAACTTGCACTGGACACACTAGCGTGGAGAGCTGCATTAAGGCAGTCTGCATACTGAAGGCCGCAACAACGACAACAGGGGCAGCAAAGTCCGTCCGCGCTTGCGCAGTTGTGCTCGCCCGGTTGCCTATACGGCGGCCGGCGGCGGCGTCGACCCAGTCGGGAGCGGTGCGCGGCCTACTGGCGTGCGTCCTTGCTTCCCGATGTCCCGGTTTCGGGCGAGTCAAGGTCCCAGGGACGTCCCAGGGACCCGCAGCCCTGGCGGGACGCAGCGGCGGCGGCTGCGGCGGCACGTGCTATCGACCGCTGCCCGCCAGGCAGCCGAAATAGGTCGCCCGGAGCGCGTAACCGCCGCCGCCGCCGCCGCCGCCGCCGCCCATTGAGCGCGAGCGCTGACCCCTGCCTGCCGCCGCCCGGCCTGGCGAGTGAGTGAGTGCTTCCTGCGCTCGAGGGCGCCGCCTTCCTGGACCCTCTCAACGACAGCGCCGATGGCTCGTCGTTGCCTCGCGTGACGGGGCGTGACATGTCTCTAGTGAGGACGTGGCATTAGTGGACAGGCGAGTGCTGAAAGCGTGTCAAAAGGAAGTCCCGGCACAAGTTTTTAATGTCGTCATTCCCTTGTACAGCTGATGGTTGTTCGTACTCGCAGCTGCAAATACATTTCACGTATTACAAGTAAACGACCACGATGAGTGGTACACTTTTTACTCACTTTAATTTGACCACCTGTCAACACGAGTCAACTGTGCCTTCCAGAAGGACGAAATCACACAGGAATGCCTTCCAGCCTGGACCCTTCCGACAGATGTGTTTGCTATCGGATGTTTCGCGCCGCACACGCCAACCGCCATGTTACTGATGGAATATACAACGTGTTTCATCTGAGAAATCTATCTGTTGTCACTCAGAGGATGCTCAGTTCGGTATTGGTGTGCAAACTCCAGGAATAGTCACCGATCAAGAGCAGTCAGCATGGGTCCTTAAACCAGGTGCCTGTTGCGGAGGCTCATACGTAGCCTCGTTCGCTTAACGGTCATTGAGGAGACACTGTTGGTAGATCCTTCGTTCACCTTGGGGGTCATTTGCTCTGCACGTCTATTCGCCCGTACATTCCTCCACAGTCACCATTCACCCCTGTCACCTATGAACTGTGGCACAGCACAGTTGGGCTGGTGCTTGTTTTGGAGAGCACCATTTTGTTATTCGTGATATGCTTCAACCTTATTGGCATGCTAACTGATTACAGACTTTAATGTTCCTGAAATTCGACCATCCTGGTTCCGAAAGCCAACGATCACGCCCTATTGGAACTCAGATAAATCGCTCGGTTTCCGTGTTACAACCGTGACTGCACTGTTTCCCACGTCCCACGACACGCTTTATGCACCCTCCACTGCTAGTACTGGCACCTGGCGTCTGTGAGTGGTTATTGCACGTTAACGTTCAAGATGTGGATCGTGTAGAAGAAACAGATCTTTGTATTTCAAAATAATTCTTATTCGGTCACAGCAGTTCTGTCAGGGATACTTTTCTCGCGTCCCACTTCGCATAGTAAGGTATCATGAATAGAATGGTGATGTAGGGGCACATGTACACATCTGCTGTAAGAACAAAGAGTAGATACACCCGTGACTCTTTGAGTCAGGAAGGTAACTACCCAATTCAAATTCAATTAAACACTTCAAACACGTTATGAAATAGTAATTTAACTCATCAATCTGTAATTAGTATATACAACGGTAAATCTATGAATTTCCTTAGATAATTAGCAACTCACACTTAAGTCAAAATTGCCAAGCATATGCACGGCATGGCGAACTGCAGTTAGCTGCTCCGGTCACAGCGGTGACGCATTTGATTGCGTGTAATTATCTACAGTTGGATCTTTGTTAAGATTAAGTAACTGTTCGTGTCTAGATAACGGCTTACCAATAACTCTGTATAGTGTGTCACTATACTTCAAACCTTTCCTAAAATAAAAAAGTATCACTGTACGCACACCATTTGCTTTACCCTGATGCAAATTGTTACAGCTTTCTCTTATACACAATAAAAATGGAAGTTGCAAGATTTATACCGAAAATTTTATTTAACGCGTAGTATGCGATCAAAATAAGGGTCTTTTTTTTAAAAAATAAAACATCAAAACATCTGACAGTCACACATAAAATACATTTGACTCTAAAGTCATATATTTCACTTCTGTATGTATCATTTGCAGTGGCATTAAACACTTCTAACAACAACACATATCTTCAGAGCTGTGACTACGTAGCACTTCTCAGCACGACCTCCACTATTTAAATGGCTGGCCCATCTCGAATCGGTTCCTCTAGCGGCATGCCGTAGTAGAGGGTTAGAGGTATTTGAATTTGTGTCAGAAATACAGACCTGTACATAAAAAAATACAAAAGTTTAGTTGTTAAGGTGATAATTAAAATTTACGTCTACCCTCATAAGGCCTTTTATCACTTTAGAGTCTTCTACAGCTAGTTTATCGAACTTTCATAGCTGTCATCAAGGCAAAAAGTGCTTCTGCAGGCTACTACTGAAGTGTGTTATATAACTGCTCACCAGCCAAATTAACGAATTAGATGAGCTCTTGTTAAAATCATAATTTATAAAAAGAAAGAATAATGAGGAAAAGCAGAAGAGTAAATTGAAAAAATGAAAGAGATATGTGCCATGTGGTGCTTGGCACTGTTGAATCGAGATTCCTAGTAGTGTTACTGCACAAGAACATTGGGTAACACACAGGATGGTGTAGACACCAGTATTTGGACAACCTATATTCTACCCCAAAGTTCCGTTATCCAAGATGGCGGCGATGACGTGATCCAAGATGGCGGATGTGACGACATGAAACATGGCAGCTTTTGGTTGGAAGTTTGAATTTTGGCTCGAAGGTCGGTCAATCGGGCTACCTTCACTAACCTAAGTCCTTCCCATCCCATCCTCCAGTAAATGGTGGGTAGATACAAATTCCATCAGTATAATGCATCACACCACAGTTACCACTACCAGCCTAAGAAAATGGCTGAAAATAGGTCAACTGGACTACCTACACTAACCGAAGTCATCCGACTGCCACCTCATCCTAGGAACTGGCCGCAAATTTGAATTATGGTGGGAAGATAGATGAATTGGTGTATACTAAACTAAGAAAATGGCAGGAAAGAAAGTCCAGTTGGGCTACCTCCACTAACCTAAGTCATCAGACCACCAACTCCTCCTAGGAAATGGTGGGAATAGGGAATAGGACTCAGCCTGTGCTAGACATAAGTCTTTATTATTTTGCTTGCACCAGTTTTATTTAAACAATTTGATGCACTACACCCATCCAATGTGTTCAACACAATGTCCAAAATCAAACTAACCTAGTACTGCCACCTAAGGGCACTGCCATCCCTCCTGTGACATAATCCAAGATGGTGGTGTGGAGTTGGGGGTATAAATGGCGGGAAACAGTGTGGTCGCCTAGGGTCTGGACTCCAACTGACCTAGTACACAGTACTGCCACTAGAGGGTGCTGTCATCCCTCCTGTAATGTAAGCCAAGATGGTGGTCTGGAGGGCGAAAATGGAGCAAATGTGACTCAGCCTGTGCTGGGCTACTGGAGAGAGTAAGGAAGGAGTGTATTTTATTTATTTTGGAACAATTTATTTAGGGATGGATTTTGAAAGATAGTATATTTATCACACTGATGCAAAACACATGCTCTGACATGTTTGGGGTCATGCCACACAGCCCGATGACCTGTAGACTACTCCTAAATAACACTCTGCAGACGTGAACAACTCCTAACTTACTGAAATAATTTCAGTACACACATGCAAACTCCACCTAAATAATGCAGCACACTGCTGTGTAGACACTCATAAACTGTCCACATAAAGCATAGCACAGCCTACAGACCTGCTCACAAAATAATGCAACAGGCAGATGCAAGCACCGCCTGCCACCCCCTGTCCACTGGACTGCACAGGAGGCTAGTGGCAGCCCCCACAAAGTGACGCACAGGGGCCCGTTTGGGTCCCGCAAGCATGAGGTGGTAACATCCCTTTCATACTTGTACCTGAGAAATTCCTCTCAAAATACGTGTTCATCTAGCCACCATTGCTGACTCGACTGAATGAGAATGAAGGCCTATTTGCAGAGTGCGCTGACGCTGCTGTAAGCCACCACCGGATACAAGCTAGCGTGAGCTATTGCTCTCACACTGCTACTGCCATCAGCGACTGGGTGAAAGTTGCTTCTGTTTTCGAGTATATAGTTAGAGTTCCTCAACTAACGTCTCAGAACTCCAAATCGCTCTCACGCCGGTCCCATATGTCAGACACCTCTGAGCAGCACCACTGCTGATGTGATACCTGGTGATACTGACATCAGCGAATAACACAGGGTGCATTGCCCCTAGCGCAATATGCGAGACTCATCTAACTGCCCAGCGTGACTGACTCAATGCCATGAAGTGTGCACATCTAGCTACAAACCATCGCGAGCACAACTAACAAGGTTATCAATCATATACTGATGTCACATGGCTATGCAGAATAAGAGCCAAATCAAACTCTTGGAAATTGTATGGTGTCCCAGAAATAGTTAACGCTCACTCTCTTGATGTCTCAGCTTGCGTGCACGGAAATTCTTGCTCCAACACAATCTGTTTACGAAGATAGCAAGAATACCTCTGAAAATCCAGTCTGCAGAAAGAAAGAAAAGGCGGACAGTGCTCCCATACCAGTGGTATCAGTAATTCGGAGGATCAGTTCGATAAGAGCTAGTCATAGTGCTCGAATCATTCACAAGACATCCTTTGTGCTGGGATATAGGAGCCTCTACACAGCGGTGAGAACGTTTGTGTACCTTGAGAGCAGGGAACATAACATGTGATGGTCAGGGAGCCATGTTAGGACAGCGAGAAAGACTGCATTAGACATTATTCTAGCTATTTTCGTAAACAGATTGTGTATGAGCAAGAATTTCTGTGCACACAAGCTGAGACATCAAGAAAGTGAGCGCTAACTATTTCTGGGAAACTATACAATTTCCGAGAGGTCGACTTGGCTCTTATTCTGCATACCTATGTGACATCAGTATAAGACTGAGAACCTTGTTAGATGTGCCTGAGACGCTTGCAGTGGTTTGTAACTACGTGCGCACACTTCGTGGCATTGAGTCAGTCACGCTGGGTGCTTAGACATGTCTTGCATGTCGAGCTATGAGCAATGCACCCTGTACTATTCGCTGTCGTCAGTATCCCCATGCATTGCAATAGCAATGCTAAAAGACACATGCTGCCCAGAGGTGTCTCGCATATGGGACCAGCCTGATCGCACTTTGGAGTTCTGTGACTTTAGTTGAGGAACTCTAACTATATACTCGAAAACAGAAGCAACTTTCACCCAGTCGCTGTAGGCAGCAGTGGTGTAAGAGCAATGGCTCACTGTGGCTTGCGTCCGGTGGTGGCTTGCATCTACGTTGGTGTGCTCTGCAAATAGGTCTTCATTCCTGTCCGGTCGAGTCAGTAATGGCGCCTTGGTGAACACATATTTCGAGGGGAATTTCTCAGGTACCAACTATGAAAGGGATGTCGCCGCCTCATGCTTGTGGGACCCAGATGGGCACCTGTGTGTCACATTGCAGAGGCTGCCACTAGCCTCCTGTGTGGTCCAGTGAACAGGGGGTGGCAGGTGGTGCTTGTGTGTGCCTATTGCATTATTTTGCGATCAGGTCTGTAGGCTGCACTATGCTTTATTTGGACAATTTACGGGTACTGAGAGTGTCTACACAGCAGTGTACTGCATTATTTAGGAGGAGTTTGCAAGTCTGTACTGAAATTATTTCAGTAACTTAGGAGTTGTTTGCATGTTTGCAGAGCATTATTTAGAACTAGTTTACAGGTTTTCAGGCTGTGTGGCGTGATCCCAAATATGTCAGAGTTTGTGTTTTGTATCAGTGTGATAAATATACTATCTTTCAAAATCCATCCCTAAATAAATTGTTCCAAAATAAATAAAGTACACTCCTCCCTTACTCTCTCCAGCAGCCCAGCACAGGCTGAGTCATTTTCGCGCTATTTTCCCACTCCAGACCACCATCTTGGATTATGTTACAGGAGGGATGACAGCACCCTCTGGTGGCAGTAATGTGTGGTAGGTCAGTTGGACTTTAGATCTCATGGTGGAGACACTGCCAACAAAATAAAGACTTACATCCAGCACAGGCAGAGTCCTATTCCCACCATTTCTCCCACCCCAGACTGTCATCTTGATTTGTCATGGAATGGCAAAAGCGCCCTCTGGTGGTGGTACTGTGTACTAGACGCGGACCTCATGGCGAACACACTGTTTCCCGCCATCTTGTACTTGTGCCATCAGCTGATGTCATGGCGGCCATCTTGGATTACATCACGGATGAGAGCGCCCTCTGTCTACTAGGTCAGTTGGTGTCTGGACCCCATCGTGACCACACTGCTTCCCACTATTGCCCCCCCTCACTCCAGACCACCATCTTGGATGATGTCACAGGAGGGATGGTAGCGCCCTTAGGTGGCAGTACTAGGTCACTTGGACTCTGGACCTTGTGGTGAACACACTGAATGGGTGTACTGCATCAAATTGTTTAAAAATAGACTGTTGCATGCAAAATAATAAAGACTTATGTCTAGCACAGACTGAGTCCTATTCCTGCCATATCCTAGGAGAACCTGGCGGTTGGATGACTTAGGTTAGTTGAGGTAGTCGAATTGACCCATTTTCCGCCATTTTCTTAGGTTGTTAGAGGTAACTGTGGTGTGATGCATTATCCTGATGAAGTTAAATTTCCCACTATTTCCTGAGGGAGGGAATGGGAGGGGGTTGGTTAGTGGAGGTAGTGCAATTGACCTATCTTCGAGCCAAAATCAAACTTGCCGCCAAAAGCCGTCATGTTGGATGTCGTCACATCCGCCATCTTGGATGACGTCATTGCCGGAATTTTGGATGACTTCATCTCCGCCACCTTGGATAACGGTCCTTTGGGGCAAAACATAGGTTGTCCCAATACTGATACCACTTCTGACACAGTGGCGAATACATGACGTCTGGCAAGAGACCGTTGGGATTTCCGACAGAAAGCAACCAGAAGTTCTGTGTGTTGTAATGGATCTGGGAGATGTTATTTTTTTACCGTATTTGTCGATACCGAATTGTAAATGTTTTCTTATATTTCTGACAGAATTTATTACAATTTGTCTTATTATATGTTAATTTACTTCTGTTTTTGAGAGTAACAGCAGATTGATTACTATTAGAAAATGTATCGAAGAATAGCAAAGAGACTGATTACAAGTGGAAACTTGTGAATTGTGTAAAATATCTTTGACGTTGGAGTCGTCTTTGACTATAGTCAGTCGGCAACTAACTCTTGGTGTGTATTGACGGAAGAACAATGTGAAGGTCGCAGTCATAAATAATTTTGAATTATGTTACTATTATTTTTGTATTAACTAAAAAGAAGAAACTACATTTGAAGAAACTGTATTTGAAACACCAAAATGAGAGAAACACGTTGAACCACGTCATTTCTGCAGCTGACATAGATGCATTGTAGAATCATACTTAGACAACTGAAGCCAAGACTAATATCGCCTTGCAAACGTCTAACGGAAAAGGTACTGTCACGAAATATGGTAAATTTAAGTAAATAAAAAATAGTGATCATATTTTCAACTTGTGTCTCAGCCGGGAAGCCATATTTCAACTTGTGTCTTAGCCGGGATGCCATATTTCAACTGGAGGCTCAGCCGGGATAGCATATTCCAACTGGTGACTGTAGCCGGGATATTGTGTTCACGAGATCTTCAACAGTGCTACAAGAAAGAAAATTTTTGTGTTGTTAATACCAGTTTCTTCAGAATGTGTGTTACAGTGTTTGTGTTCATCGGGAAGTAAAAGTTTTGGAGAAGAAAAGTTTCGGCAAAAAATATAATTGTCAACAGAAGAAAATACTTCAAGAATTTTGGTCAACAATCACATGGATGGAAAACGTGATTTTGCAACAGTAGAACAGTGTTCCAGATAAGTCACGAAACCCTTGTATTTTGTTAAAACAATATTTTTATCTTGTTTTGTATTGTTGTGTATAAATTTTTGTTCTTCACAATGACTTATGAGATTTTCGAGAGTATTGTGCCTAATGTAGAAAGTAGTAATTTAATAGACTTCGAACATCAGGACAGGTCAAATGAAACAGAAAGAACCGATCAATTTGATTTAAAAAGTTTTCTTGTAAATTTCACGAAAGAAATTAAACAATCAGTTGACGACAATAAGACTTACTGGGATGAAAAAATTGATAACATTTTGTTGCAAGTCCAAGCAGTCAATACCCAAGTGGGTGAGCTTTCGAACAGAGTTGGCAGTGTTGAGGAAAAAATTGAATCTGTGGAAGCAAAAGTAAATGAAATTGATGTTAAATTGAGTGATGAAATTAATACTGTAAAAAATGAGTTACTGGTAGATAGGGAAAGAAATTTAATTGATTTTAATGAGATAAAAGGGGAAATTAAAAATTTAAATGAGAATACAAAAGTTTTAGTAAAAGATGTAGAACAAAAAACTGACAATCGTTTGGTTACTCTAGAAGAAAGAGTAGAATGCAATGATTTAGAAAACAAAAAATCTGTCAAAGAACTTAGCGAAAAAATTGAAAGTTTTGACATTTAATTTCAAAGTAAAAATTACAATGTCAACACATGTAATCTTGTATCTAATATTCCAGTAAAGCACTTTTCTGTAGATGGACCCTTACATCCCGTTGATTTTATGCAGTATTGTAAAGATTGTTTTTTACCTCACTCACCAGATGAAATAAAAATTAAATTTGTGAAAAAATTCTTGGAAGAGGAAGCTTTGACTTGGGCAAACCTGATTGTAACTTTGGGGATGACCTTTTCAGAATTTGAATCAAAATTTCTGGAAAAATTTTGGGATGATCTTAAACAAACTAGAATCAAAAGTGAATTTTTGAATAGGCAAAACTATAGAGAATCAGATGGGAACATGAAACAATTTTGCAAAAGTGAACTTCAAAAACTTATTCATTTAACAAAACCTTTGGATGACTTGATCAAAATTGATACCTTAAAGAGAAGATTGCCATCAGCAATGCAGTTGAGTTTAGTTCATTGTTCTGATAGTAATGTAGAGCAGTTTCTCAATTATATTGAGAAGTTGGATAGGGTAACAACAAGAACACACAGTGGGTTTACTCAGAAAGGTAATGGTCAAAATTTGGGAAATGATAACTTTCAAAAAGGGGAACAAAACAATTATCATGGTGTCAGTCAAAATTCAGGGGGATATAACAATTTTGAAAAGAAGGACCATAATTTTTATCCAAAACAAGAACAACATTTCGCGTTAATAATCAACAAAATAGAGAACACTTTAGGGATCAAAATCACAGAAATTTTGATAGAGGTCAGTACAATAGAAACTACCAACAATCAGGTAATGTTTGGCATAGGAATGGGATCAGAAATGTTGATCAGAGACATTGGCAGAGCCACAATCAGCAGTTCAAACAGGAACCGGAAATAAAAAACGAGTAGACGCCCCCTTGAAGGTCCGCAAGGTTGAGGCAGAAGGTGAGCATGATGAAAGGACCAATGGATGTGACTATCATAAACCCAAACATGACAGTTCCAAACCTAAGCTATCACATGAGGTTATTAGTTGTTACTTATTGAAAAAATTTCAAGAGGAAAATAATATTGATAAAGATAAAATTTTCAGTACACAAGAACATACAGTAGATAAAAGTAATTGTGATTCATTTAATTTAACAGAGTTTTACACTTGGGCAGAAAAGAACAACACTTTGTCAGATGATGTAATTTGTAGTAGTAACTTTAGAAAGGGGAAATAATATTTTGGGGAATAATTTGAATGTGTATGACCTGAATATGTGTAATGATAATGATGTTGTTGATAAAGTTGATCATGATGGTAATGGTATTGATGATGATGTTGAGGAAAGGTATTTCATTAGTTTAAATAGGGAGTTGGGTATACACATGGTTGAAAATGGATTAAATAGTGAGAATATTATAGAAATTCCCAGGGATGTTACCAGGATGAATAAGGCTCACAAGCTGGGTGTAGGTGAAAGAGTGAATTTTGATGTTGTTGGTAAAGGATGTGACTACACAAATAATGACACATGTATAACTTCTAGCCTAAGTGAAAATTTTACAGATACTAATGACACACGCACATTTCTTATGAATATATGGCTGAACAGTGAAACTATTTCTTTTGACAAGAACTTTAGAAAGATGCTTATTAATGTATGTGAAACTGTATGTTCTGAGTGGTGGAAAAAGATGAGACATATTTTATTTTTGAAAAGCTGAAGGATAAGCACTTCAATAGTATACAATGTGACTTGGATGAAAATTCTTGGCTATTTGAGATAATAGAGAGTACTCATGACAATTTTGTGTCTTGTGCAAATTTTATAACTGTGACAAATAATGCATGTAATGATATGCCATATGATTCTGATAAGTATAGGTTTGGGGAAATTGAAAGTGATTTATTACATGAGGATACAGGTTCTGAGAAAAGTGATCAATTTTGCAGTCCTTATATAAAAGTTCAAATTGGGTCATGGATTGGTAAATGTTTAATTGATACAGGAAGTGAGATCTCGGGAATATCTGAAAGGTTAAGCAAGAAATTGAAAGTGGGGAAAGATTATGTTGAAATGCCAGTTGTTGGGGTAAAGATAAAAGGTGCTACTGGGAAGAGCAGTAAATTGGTAAAAAGCCAGGCTTTAGTGACATTTTTAATTGAAGGCAAGTTGTTCACACATGGATGTTTTGTAATTCAGGAATTTAATGAGGATTTTCTTTTGGGTATGAATTGTATAGTAAATGTAAATACAGCATTTGATTGGGTTGGAAGAAAACTTTTGATACAAACTAGTGAAAGGGAATACATTCAGACAAATTTTGTGAACACACTTGGTGATCAGAGTAATGGAAATTTTGACAGTATCAATTTACTAAAAGAAAATAGATTGGAGAATATTGAAAGTCATAGATTTGATACTGATGAAGTTGAATTTGGGAATTTAGTAAATTTGAAAATTTCAGAAACACAAAATTTATCTGGGAAGCAAAAACAACAGTTAGAAAATCTGCTGTGGGAATACAGTGATGTTTTTAGTGACATACCTGGTAGGGTAAAGGGTTATCAGTGTGAGCTTCAGGTAAAACCTCATGAACCATTTTTCATAAAACCATACAGTATTGCAATATCAAAAAGACCTGCTGTTGAGAAAGAGCTGAAAAAGATGGAAGGATGTAATATAATAGAAAGGAGTATCAGTGCATATAATAATCCTCTAGTAGTAGTTTCGAAAAAAGATGGTGGAGTAAGATTAGTTTTGGACTCTAGACACTTAAAGAAAATTTTGTTCAGACAGACAGACCATCCTGAAAATATTGATGAGTTACTCTATAATTTTACAGATATAAAATATATGTCAAGTTTGGATCTAACTTCAGGTTTTCATCAGGTACCACTTTCGGTTAATTCTAGAAAATATACTGCTTTCTTGTACAATGGTAAGAGTTACCAATATTGTGTTGTGCCATTTGGGTTAAATTTTTCTGTTTCCAAATTTATAAGAGCTTTGGATCATGTACTGGGGCAAGAACTTGCGTCTAAACTGATAATTTATGTAGATGACATTTTGGTTACAGGGCAAAATTGGGAGGAACATATTTTGATTTTGAAGTCAGTTTGTGAAAAACTTAGAAAAGGGGGGATGACATTGAAATTAGAGAAATGTAAATTTGCAGTTTGTGAATTAAAATTTTTGGGTCATGTTTTCACAGACAAGGGAATTTTGGCAGATCCAGAAAAAATTAAAGCAATTTCAGAAATTCCTATTACTAAGACTAAAAAACAATTAAAGTCGTTCTTTGGGTTATGCGGTTATTACCGAAAACATATAAGTGATCAGAGTCTGAATGCACCATGTTTAAGTCAATTACTTAAGAAAAACACTGTTTGGGTTTGGGAGAAAAGTTGTCAGGAAGAGTTTGATAAAATTAAGCAAGAGTTGAGGAAGCAACACTTATTACACACACCTGATTTTAATTTACCATTTTGTTTGAACACGGATAGCAGTAATTATGGGCTTGGAGCAGAGTTATTTCAAGAAAGAGTAGAGAATGGAGTTAAGAAACATTGTACCATAGCATTTGCAAGCAGAATGTTGCTCAAGCATGAGAAAAATTATACAGTTACAGAGAAGGAACTTTTGGCAATTCATTGGGCTTTTACAAAATTTAGAAGTTACCTTGTTGGACATAAAACCATAGTATTTTCGGATCACAAAGCTTTGAGTTACTTACAAGAGTGCAAATTATACCACAGTAGATTGACCAGATGGGCAATTTTTCTGCAACAGTTTGACTTTGAAATCAAACACATAAAAGGTTCTGAGAATGTAGTAGCTGATTCACTTTCAAGGTTACCAATTGGGGGAGAAAAGGAGATTTTGAGCAAGAGGAGGAAAAGCAATTTAAAATTAGATACTTGAAAGGGGTGGAAAATGAGAAAACAATTAGAGCTATGTGTAACAAAATTAGAAAAAATCAAAATTTAGATCAGAGTTGGAAATTAATCAAAGAATGTTTAGGCAAGAAGGGGTATGAGAAACTTGATAAATTTTACAAATTGCATAAGGGGATTTTATTTCGGAGAACAGATGTAGATTCTGATAGTTGGAAACTGTGTTGGCCAGAGGCAGATGCTGATAAGCTGATCATTTACATACATGAAAGTTTTGGTCATTGTGGGATACAGAAGTGTATTCAAAAGATACAAGAAAATGTTTATTTTTACGATATTGGAAAGAAGGTAAGAAAAGAATTGGCAAATTGTGACAAATGTCAGAGAGTTAAAGTGAGCAATCAAAGATGTGGTGGAGAGATGCAAAACATTATTCCGGAAAAACCTTTAGATCTTATCGCAGTGGACTTATATGGAATGTTACCAAAGAGTAAAGGTGGTCACTGTTACATATTTGTTATGGTAGATGTATTTTCAAAATTAATTAAACTATATCCAGTGAAAAAAGCTACTAGCCATGAAATTATAATAAAAATTGAAAGAGATATTTTCGCACAGGTGGGTAAACCAAAAGCTATATTATCAGATAATGGTTCACAGTTCACCTCTAAAATTTGGAAAAAGTTTATTGAAAGATCAAAATTGAAGCATATACTTATATCTGTTTATTCTCCATTCACCAATCCTGCAGAAAGATATATGAGGGAAATTGGGAGACTTTGTAGAACCTATTGTAGCCATAAACATCCATCCTGGTTTGAGCACATTCGAAATTTTGAAGATATTATGAATAGCCTACAACATAGTTCCACAGGATTTTCACCGTATGAGATTATGTTTAATATTAGACCTCCAAATCTTATATCAGAACTTATTGAATTTCCTAAATGTACACCTTTAACTATGCAAGAGAGAGAAGATATTGTCAGGGAAACTATGAGGAAACAAGAGGAAAAGAGGAATAAAAGACATAACAATAGGGTAAGATTAACCACTTTTAAAATTGGGGATCTTGTTCTGGTCAAATCTCATGAAAAATAAAAAATGTTAACTTCAGAAATTAAAAAATTCTTTGATATCTATATTGTGCCTTTTGAAGTCATAGAAAATCCACGCCCTAATGCTTATCGTTTGGTGTATCCTAAGTCAAAGAAATTATTTGGTCTCAGGAATGTTGTCTCTTTAAAACTGTACAAACAGAAATCATAATTTCAAAATTTAAATAACCTATTATCATCTAAAACAAAAGTCCTCTACTGGAATACGCTTGTTAGAACAAAACTGCCTGTACAACCAAGTGTGTATATTTGCATGTATAAATTAATAATTTGAAGTCACATGTTAATTGAAACTGATGAAAAAACACTGTTGTAACAAAGAATGAGAGAAAGATTTATTTTTACTTTTTTACAAAAAAAGAGCCTCCATAGTGAGCATTTCTGAATTTTTCTAATTTTTGGAAGCTATGTCTTCCCTGTGGGTGAAGGCATGCATGTGAGGACATGCATGCAAAGGTATAAGTTTCAAAACCAATTTTAGATAAAGCCTCATGATATATGAGCAGTTTATTGTTGTTGATACTGATATTGTGGGGAGCAAAAGTACTCTTCACAAAATGTGACTTGTAGTAATATTGTAGTAGAGGAAAGTGTACATAAATAATTGCAAAAAATTTAGATAATACTGATGTATCTTTAGCTGTACTAAAAAAAGAAAATCATAAGGAAAAAAATATATATACAAAACAAAAAAACCATGACTAATAAAAAAAATATAAAAAATTAAAAAAATCAGAAGTTAAAAAATATATATAAAAGGCAAATATAAAAAAAACACTACACTTTATATGTCCAGTATCATTTTTACTGTACAATATGTAAGCATAATGAAATTAACATTAATATAAAAAAATTAATTAAATCTTATTCCAGGAAATGAGTTTTACCTTCCTATTATTTTCAATCTGTATGTTAGACTACTTCTCATGTATGTTTTATACCATGTATATTTGTCATGTCAAATAATTTCTTTACTTGAATGTATGAGATTGATGGGAAGTATCATTGCAACAACAGCCACTAACAAGTCCACAGATTCAAAGAGTCCAAATTTGGAAGAGGTTATCAGACTGCATTATTAGTGTTTTAATTGTGTAATACAGATCCATCACTGAGTGTGGTTGGGATTTTGTTGTATACGTCCATAACAACAAAAGCCCTGGGGAGCAGTTGTAATGGATCTGGGAGATGTTATTTTTTTACCGTATTTGTCGATACCGAATTGTAAATGTTTTCTTATATTTCTGTCAGAATTTATTACAATTTGTCTTATTATATGTTAATTTACTTCTGTTTTTGAGAGTAAAAGCATATTGATTACTATTGGAAAATGTATCGAAGAATAGCAAAGAGACTGATTACAAGTGGAAACTTGTGAATTGTGTAAAATATCTTTGACGTTGGAGTCGTCTTTGACTATAGTCAGTCGGCAACTAACTCTTGGTGTGTATTGACGGAAGAACAATGTGAAGGTCGCAGTCATAAATAATTTTGAATTATGTTACTATTATTTTTGTATTAACTAAAAAGAAGAAACTACATTTGAAGAAACTGTATTTGAAACACCAAAATGAGAGAAACACGTTGAACCACGTCATTTCTGCAGCTGACATAGATGCATTGTAGAATCATACTTAGACAACTGAAGCCAAGACTAATATCGCCTTGCAAACGTCTAACGGAAAAGGTACTGTCACGAAATATGGCAAATTTAAGTAAATAAAAAATAGTGATCATATTTTCAACTTGTGTCTCAGCCGGGAAGCCATATTTCAACTTGTGTCTTAGCTGGGATGCCATATTTCAGTGTCCACACCATGCATAATTGTGGTGCTGCAACTGATTTGAAGCTGTGGAATTCGATTTATGGCCCACATGGCTGTAGAATTTTATTGGAATCCACGCCTGTGAGATACGTGTATTTCTAGCTGCCTGTTGTCCAAAGTAATCAGACTGATTGAATCATTTCCGTTTTGTCACCATGGTCACCAGTTACAATGGAGCTATTTGCAATTAAGCTGTTGTCCCAGCTGATCTTACTACTCCAAATTCATCAACGTACCTTATTGTTGCTTGTCCAGTATGGAACCCATTTGCTCCAGTTGCCTATGAGCAACAAGTCCATTTGGAATCAGCTTGAAATGTGAGCTGGAATCATTTGGTGTGGGGAAACTACAGGTCCAAATCCAGGGTTTTAACCGACTGCCACCTAGGTTACTGCAGAGGCCATGAGTAATTTTAGATTTAGTGCAGTACACGAGAGCCTGCACTTCTGCAAATTTTTTAATACGATATTTTCCGACATTTAGAATAAGCACCGTAAGTACATATATCAAAAATGTTTCGAATCACCTCAGTTCCGAGAGTTCTCGAGCCTGTACAAAATATTGGGATAGACATGAACATAAACATCATTTCCGCCCATTTTCTTTCTCATGAAAATCCCACACTGCATGTTGTACCACTATACAGTGAGATCTTCAGAGGTGGTGGTCTAGAGTGCTATACATATCGATACCTCTAATATCCAGCGGAACATCCTCTTGCATTGATACATGCCTGTATTCGTCATGGCATACTATCCACTGGTTCATCAAGGCACTGTTGGTCCAGATTGTCCCACTCCTCAATGGCGATTCAGTATAGATCCCTCAGAGTGGTTGGTTGGTCACATCGTCCATAAACCACCCTTTTCAATCTGTCCCAGGCATGTTCGATACTGTTTGTATCTGGAGAACATGCTGGCCACTCTAGTCGAGCAATGTCATTATTATGAAGGAAGCCATTTCTAACATTCTGCGTGGTGTCTGTTTGTTGTATATCGTGTCTCCCTACCACTTTCGCGCAACGACGCTCTGAGCGTGTTTTTTAGGGCATTGACTAGTTTGAAGTTTACCATTGGAAATTTTATGCTACTCACAAAACATTGTTTATAAATTGCACTATTGATAAAAGGAAATGTTTTAATACAGGATGGTAAAAACCGACTGCATTCAACAAAAATGTGAATGAATATTCCCATTATGGGTTTCCAAGTTCTACAATGGATCGAAGGATGACCTATGCCATATCACATCTATAATCTAGGTTTAAATTAAGTTTCACAAAAGAGAAAACTATCAAAATGGTCTACAGTGACCCTCAATTATCTTGAATTACTTATCTAACTTGTCGTAAATTACAGTGGCTGATGTGGCTTCTCAATAACTATATAACAGAAAAATCATCGCGTTTCAGATTTTTACTTCAAGTGGCAAATGTGAACACAATGAGCTTTAATTAACGATCGACACTAGTATTCCGCAAAAAGGGGATGTAACAGATGAGACTTCTGCAGTTCTGAGTGAAGCTTTATGCGCTGTTATGCAGTATCGCGTGTATTCATTACCTTGTTGGTGTTCGTCAGGGGGTGGCGGGCAGCACAGCTCCGCTCACCTCGCCGTCTCCAAAGCAACTTCTCTTAACTTCTCCTTACTACAATTTACCGAAGTTGGTTTAAAAAAAAACTATCTGGCTGTGTTTTCATCTGACCAGTCAGGGTCTCAATGTTAACCTTAAGCTCCGCCTACAAAAATTCTGTCTATCCAATGAGAAACGTTATACTTTTCGTGGTGGGGCAATGTTTTTAAAGTTTGCAACGTAGCAGAGGCGCGAAAAAGTCTCACGCTAAAACGTGCAGCTGGTGTGGTCCTTTTAGCGTTATCGTAACATCTATACTGTTCTTCTGGAGGGCTCTATCTTTTAACATGGGCTGGGGGTGGTCCTGATGTAACAGAGACGCGAGAAAGTCTCACGCTAAAACTTGCGGGGGGTGTGGCCCTTTTTGTGTTATCGTAAGATCTATACTGTTCTTCTGGAGGGCTCCAGCTTTTAACATGGGCTTGGGGGTGGTCCTAACGTAACAGAGACGCGAAAAAGTCTCACGCTAAAAACTTGCGGGTGGTGTGGTCCTAGCAGTTAGCTGGTGACGTGGGTGTCCGTCCGTCCCTTATCGTAGGGCCTTCCAGCTTAACACGGTTCTGCTCTCGGCTTCTGTTCTCGTTTCTCCCCTGGGAGCTGCCTCTGTCTTACGGTGGGAAGGTATGACATGCATTTAGGCATTCTTGTGTTAGTCTTTGGTATTCCATTTGCTCACTCGTTACTCGTATTACTTTGGTTAATTTAATGTCACGATTTATTCGCAGCTATGTGACATACTACTGGATTTGCTTATCATATCAGGGTTTTCATGGAAAGTGTTGGATTTGCCTGACATCTTACACATTCACAAGATGTGCACGATGGGGGCGTGAATTGTTGTCCACGAAGACGAATGCTTCGCCAGTATGCTATTGATATGGTTGCACTATCGGTCAGAGGATGGCTTCACGTATCAAACAGCCATTACGGCGCCTTCCATGACCACCAGCAGCATACATCACCCCCACATGATGCCACCCCAAAGCAGCATGGAACCTACACTTTGTTGCACTCGCTGGACAATGTGTCTAAGGCGTACACTTATCGGTGAAGAGAACATGATGCCAATCCATAGCAGACATTCAGCATGTTGTTGGGCCCATCTGTACTGCACTGCATGGTGTCATGGTTGCAAAGATGGACCTCGCCATGGATGTCGGGAATGAAGCTGCACATCATGCAGCCTATTGTGCACAGTTTGAGATGTAACAAAACATACTGTGGCTGCAAGAAATGAATTATTGAACATGGTGGCGTTACTGTCAGGGGTCCTCCGAGCTATAATCCGTAGGCAGCGATCATCCATTGCAGTAGTAGCCCTTGGGCGGCCTGAGCCTCTCTGTATCTCCACATCCAAACAACATGCTTTGGTTCACTCCGAGATGCCTGGACGCTTCCCTTGTTGAGAGCCCTTCCTGGCACAAAGCAACAATGCGGACGCAATCGAACAGCTGTATTGACTGTCTAGGCATGGTTGAGCTACAGACAACACGAGCTGTATACCTCTTTCCTTGTAGAATGACTGGAACTGATCGGCTGTCAGACCCCTTCCGCCTAACTGGCGATGCTCATGCAAGGTTGTTTACATCTTTCGTCGGATTTAGTGTCATCTCCGAACAGTCAAAGAGACTGTGTCTGTGATACAACATCCACAGTCAACGTCTATGTTCAGGAGTTCTCTGAACTGTGGTGATGCAAAACTTCTTATGTTGTGTACTACTTAGCTAACTCTGTGGATGGGATTAAACGGGAGGATACTCTGTTTTCTCTGACCGTGACCTCAAGATTCGTTTGCTTCTACACTGTCTTCAATGCCAAATTATACACAGTCTTGAAGCCGCCGGAGTAGTTGTGTTGTACCTACCGAATTCCTCGTCTGTTCTGATTTCCTTAATGCGTTTTAGTCTGTAAAACACTTGTAACTAGTTTTTCAAGTAGTCCAGGTTATACAGGATGCCCTTCTACCTTACGTAGGCTGAGGAAGAAGGTGTCTCTCTGCTGGGCGCCAGGGCAAAGGTGTACAAAGGAGCCAAGGAGGCATGTCGTGACCATGAGTTAGTTTAGTGTGACACCTATGAACATGCTATCACCTCGACCTTGAGGTACATAGTTAAGCGTTGTGGTTAGAAGATTATGATTGAAAATTGTGACCAGTACAGTTCACAACTCAACCACGGCGTGTCTTCTCCCAGCCATGCAGACGGGATACATGTCTTCTCACTCATTAACACATAAGGTGCAGCAGTAGTAAGGCGAAGTTCGTTTTGAGGGGTACTGTTAGTGCTGGTTGCATATATTGAGGGGCAAGAATACATTCTGGGGCAAACACGAGAGATTTATGACCTTACCAATTGTTCTGCTAAGTAGCTTATCACCCCCTGAGGGTTGATTTATGACCATCTGCTGACAGTCCATCCTTCAGAGAAACCCTGACCCTCCTCCTCCCAAACCCTTCTAGAAAATCCCCAAACCTTCCCCTTGCCAACACAAGCACATTTTTGATATCAGATTAATTGAATAATGAATTAAATCGATCAATTATTGAACCCCCTCTGGGAAATCCCCCAACCCTCCCCTGTCATCCTCCACTCCCCATCCCCTCCCCTCTGGTATTTGTTGGGAAAACAACATAGTCTGTGCTAGAGAGGAATATCTCTTGATTCGAAACTGGTCAGTGTCAATGACATAGCAGAGGATATATTGTTTATTTATAAAATTCAATTTTCAGGTGTTGAGTCTCCTTATTTGGTGCTAAAAGCTCGCATCCAGCAACTACATGTCCTAATTACGTATTACACTGCTGCAGATCGGCGGTGTTGTCTTGCTGGAAAATTTTCGTGTGTGTTCTCACCTCCACTGAGCTACTTCACAATGCCACCACCACAGAATGTCCCACCCCTCGCCCCCTTTCCCCCGCCACTCCCAGGAAAAAATGATGAGAAAAATGTTCACTCTGTGCAGGATGTAAAGGAACTTATGACACGAAGCTCAAGTCAGTGTCAATAATACACTCCTGGAAATTGAAATAAGAACACCGTGAATTCATTGTCCCAGGAAGGGGAAACTTTATTGACACATTCCTGGGGTCAGATACATCACATAATCACACTGACAGAACCACAGGCACATAGACACAGGCAACAGAGCATGCACAGTGTCGGCACTAGTACAGTGTATATCCACCTTTCGCAGCAATGCAGGCTGCTATTCTCCGATGGAGACGATCGTAGAGATGCTGGATGTAGTCCTGTGGAACAGCTTGCCATGCCATTTCCACCTGGCGCCTCAGTTGGACCAGCGTTCGTGCTGGACGTGCAGACCGCGTGAGACGACGCTTCATCCAGTCCCAAACATGCTCAATGGGGGACACATCCGGAGATCTTGCTGGCCAGGGTAGTTGACTTACACCTTCTAGAGCACGTTGGGTGGCACGGGATACATGCGGACGTGCATTGTCCTGTTGGAACAGCAAGTTCCCTTGCCGGTCTAGGAATGGTAGAACGATGGATTCGATGACGGTTTGGATGTACCGTGCACTATTCAGTGTCCCCTCGACGATCACCAGTGGTGTACGGCCAGTGTAGGAGATCGCTCCCCACACCATGATGCCGGGTGTTTGCCCTGTGTGCCTCAGTCGTATGCAGTCCTGATTGTGGCGCTCACCTGCACGGCGCCAAACACACATACGACCATCATTGGCACCAAGGCAGAAGCGACTCTCATCGCTGAAGACGACACGTCTCCATTCGTCCCTCCGTTCACGCCTGTCGCGACACCACTGGAGGCGGGCTGCACGATGTTGGGGCGTGAGCGGAAGACGGCCTAACGGTGTGCGGGACCGTAGCCCAGCTTCTTGGAGACTGTTGCGAATGGTCCTCGCCGATACCCCAGGAGCAACAGTGTCCCTAATTTGCTGGGAAGTGGCGGTGCGGTCCCCTACGGCACTGCGTAGGATCCTACGGTCTTGGCGTGCATCCGTGCGTCGCTGCGGTCCGGTCCCAGGTCGACGGGCACGTGCACCTTCCGCCGACCACTGGCGACAACATCGATGTACTGTGGAGACCTCACGCCCCACGTGTTGAGCAATTCGGCGGTACGTCCACCCGGCCTCCCGCATGCCCACTATACGCCCTCGCTCAAAGTCCGTCAACTGCACATACGGTTCACGTCCACCCTGTCGCGGCATGCTACCAGTGTTAAAGACTGCGATGGAGCTCCGTATGCCACGGCAAACTGGCTGACACTGGCGGCGGCGGTGCACAAATGCTGCGCAGCTAGCGCCATTCGACGGCCAACACCGCGGTTCCTGGTGTGTCCGCTGTGCCGTGCGTGTGATCATTGCTTGTACAGCCCTCTCGCAGTGTCCGGAGCAAGTATGGTGGGTCTGACACACCGGTGTCAATGTGTTCTTTTTTCCATTTCCAGGAGTGTATATTGATACATAGCATTTATTTAAACAATTCGCAGGAGAAAGGGCTCCCCCGCTTGTCATGAACTGTCGTTTAGTAGCCGCATTTGGGGCCTCTGTTTATGTGTCAGTCATCCAGGCCCTCCCACGGAGGTCAAAAGCCACAAAATTGTCTAATTACAGGTTATGATACTAAATGCCACCGACTGTGGGCTGTATGTCAGCCTCCTTTGATCTCGCAATCATGAACAAAGCATCAGGTGGCGGAAACTCTTCGATATTGATAGCTGAGAAATTCCTGTTGAAACACGTGCCCTGTCTCTCCATCCCTCTCTCTCCCATTCTTTTTCAAGTGGCTACTTCCTGCACAGTGAGTGCCTGACATGTGACACTAACCCCTCTTTTCTTCTGAACAAAGTAGTAGATGCCTGATAAATCACCAGATGCGGACGTCTTGGAAATATTCCCTCATTCTATCAGTTTGATTGACTAATTAATTAAATTGATACCCTCTGTGTGGGACAGTTTATCCCTGCATCCTATTGGCGGATACTTGGGTTGGTATATTTGGTGGGATTTGATCTTGCAACTGCGTGGTTTCCAACCCTTTCCGGATTTCTTTTTCCCATGGCCTCCTATTGGTGGATACTGGCATAGTTACATTGCTTGGTAGGAAGTCCTTTACATGGCAGGTAACTGAGAGTTTCAAATTTCAGATCGATTGCATTCTACGTTCTTAGACAGCGTGTGGAGGGGTCGTATTGATGTGTGGGTTTGCAGTATCACTATTAGAAACAATAAATTTACCAGTCGGAAATTCGACATGTCGCTTGAAAGTGGTGTTCTATAAAATGATAGTTGGGATCTCAAATATCATCACGTATTTTTACCATCGCGGTTGAGAAATTCCTGACCACTACAGGTCTGCTAAGTGTATTTGATAAAGCACTATAGAACTCCAAAGTTAGTTCTCTCAACTACAACAGGATAAAGAGGAAGAAAGGGTCTACACATGATAGGATAGTGACAACAACAAGTATCACTACAAGACAGAGTGCAATGCTATGTTACGATGACACTAAACCACAATCCTAGTAGTTTCCATGGTCAGATGCCTGAGACTGCTGAAAACACTTGTATATACTGCCCACTCACCATCCAGATTCCAAACGTAGCACACACATCCGCTCGTACACCACAAGTGCCAATGCTCAGACGCGAGAGAAAACTGCCAGTGTGACTGCAGCTACAGTCATGGATGAGCATGTCTGCCAGAGTGCACCAGCCTGGCCATGGAGTGCATTCAGGGATGACTGGAATGATAGGAATTCGGATATTATCAATAGATCCAATGCCAACACTTGGCAGTGATCGTTACTGAATTGCTCAATGTTACATGGAAAATACATGCAACACCTGCTATTGCGAAGACCGCACATTGCATACTGAGCATTAGTTCACTATTCAGCTATACAGAGGGCGCTGTGAAGGTAAACGCTGGGACTTTTCTCTGCAGCTGCAGGCACGATCTGACTAGCCAGCTAGCCAGAGCTTCTCTTTGTTCCGACCACTTGCAACAGCCTTGCCAGAAATGTCAATTCGTTCTGCTCACCGGCTACGCCTGCCACGCCCACAGATAGCCGGCGGAGTCGTCCTAGAAACCAGCCACATATTTATCACTGTAATTACAACTGAATATTGTGAATGCCTGATGACACTGGACAATGAGCGAATCATCGGAAATGCCTCCTCCTGATGGTTGTGTATCTGGGATGAAGCTAATGTTGCAATAGCAATATCTATATCCCCCTTATGACTGGACATAATTTAACATGTAAGATCTTTCATCCCCCTTACGGCTATCGATGTACTGAAGTCGCAATTTCCCACGACAAATACATACCTTCCTTATGGACAGTCACTTTCTTTACAAATGTCATAACACTGACCACGGTAACTTTACACTCCAAAACATACTTTATAAGCCTGTTGATGACAGTGAATCTATCACACATCCCCTACTAAGTATAATTCTTTGTCAATAACTGAATGCTGAGTTCACCAGAAAATACTGAGCAAAAATATGCGATAGATGCACAGGCTTCATTTGTTTTTCTTGCGAGTGGTACCAAGGTGTATTTGGAAAAGAGAAGTAATCGTCTTATTAGCGACAAGCTATTAAGCACACGATCGTGTCGATTAAGTTACTAGAGCAGTCTTGGCTCTACAGGTACACACAAGTATCGCTAAAGGTATCTATGTAAAAAACTATCTGTGCTTTATACATCAAGGTGTGGTATTGCTTCTGAATGAAATGGTCTTCCACACAAATACCAAGATGTCGAATATAAATGTTGATTGAGGGAGTGTGTATTAACAGGTCAAAGGTGCGGGTTCACTTCACCAGCATTGTAAGTTCGAAATAAAATTACACTTCTCACTTCTCACAAAAGTGATTCGGCTAAGGAATGTAGCATTAGGGCGATATTTACAACTCCCTCATTCTTCTCTAGATATTTCATACGCTAAGAAACAGTATGTGCAACGCATTCTATTTTGATACTATGTCGACAGTGTAAGAGAGATTCTGCTGTTTATCCATGGGGTTTTGGGCTTGAGAGGATGATGGTTGATTGAGAATGGTCATATATGGCAGATAGTGTGCTATGTAAGGAACCACTTAAAAATGCAATGCTAGATTGAAGTTGTTCTAAAGGTACAAAATCCTATGACCAATACACTGGCTTTTCAGGTCTATAGTGTTACGCATTCTGGTAGAAGCTCTGTCTTCAGTTTGGAATCAAGTCTCTCCACTGATCAACACACTTGCGTTGGTGCATATGGACATGTCTTGTGATGATTACCGCCACTGGTGAATCATGTTAGTGGTACTCTTATATGTCGAAACGAGTAACCTTTTTCGAATCTATTTGCTAGGGACACCATACAGCATAACTCCAGCGTGGTTTTAGACAGTCTCTCTCCATCTTGTAACTGTTCCTCAGTCTCTGCCCTGGCCTCCCTGCAGCTTTGTCCATGTGATCGTTCCAACTTTAGTTGGAACTGAACGAAATTCAGAGATCAATATACGTACCACCTAGCTCATCCCGTGGAAAAGTGAGCTGAATTAACGCGTCAGGACCATGTTTTGACCACATGGGTGGGAATGGAAATATGTTGTCGTGCCTCCACCAACCGTGTACAATGTATAACGCCAGCGCCAAACGAAGCTTTGTCGTGAAAATAGTAGAGAAGACAGAATAAAATGTTAAGATCATGTTTCTTAACAGGAAAATTGGAACACTTCACATCAGACGGTACTTGGAGGAAGGACAAGGATTATGCTACTGCACTGTGGTGCGTTTCCAAGCTATATACAGGTACTGCAATCTGTAGGAGATCTGCGGCTCTCGAAGTGCATTCCTGTCTGTCACCCAAACATTCTCTCCCTCTTCTTATTTTGTGCCATCCAACACAGAAAAACTAAGACCTACAAAAACTTCGCAAACATCACCCAATAGAGAACTCGATAAAATATACCGAAAACAAATACCGTCTGCGTGCTGACATAGAACATATGTGTCGATCCTCTTAAACATACAAATATTGGTCCAGTGGTAGCAGGTGGTCAGTGATCGAAGTCGCTAGCACTGACCAATGTAAAGTTTCGTTACCTGTACTGTAGGAGGACCATATCCAACAGGATTATCACATGAGAGAGTTCCTGTGTTGTTCTTTCATAAGCAGTCTGACACATTGTTTTTCTGCTGCAACACAACCACTGCCAGACATTTTCTTTTTCTGGAATGTCTTTGAGGTCTATGTCAGATGCTAAGCCGACATTAACATGTTTCGATGCTTTGGTTGTTATAGAAAGCTGGACACTGCATGGTGTAAACTATGCTGCTCCCACAGCACACATTATGTCTTCCATTTTTGTGACTCACAGTGTATAACTACATGTGGAAAAAGGGGGTATTCTGCAGGAGCTAAGACCACAGAGCATGGATATTTATGTCTACATTTGGTAGTCATCTAGGTTAAACGATCTATTACAGCTGTCTAATCACTGTCCACGTGAAATGAATGTTCCCGTAGTTCCTGGTGCTTCCATATCAACTTTTTCTCTTATTGCTTTTGCTGCCAGTTAGTCGTTCACATGAATAAGAATTTTTCTGCACCAAACAGAAGACATACAAGTTCTCCCTCATTCTCTCTCAATTTTCCCGCATTTTGGAGTATTGTCCCTCAATTTACAAGAATTTTATGTCAATTTTCGTAATTTTATCGATTTTATGTCCCTTCTGCCTAACCGATCATGACAACACTTCTCACCACATATTCTAAAATTACTTCTAAATGGGGTACTGTTGTCAATACCTAGGGAAAACGCGCTTTCATCTGTATGTGTGTTTTCTGTATAAGTTTCAGATGGAACCCCAGACGTAGAATTGACGGAATTACGACAGAAAAATATGGAGGGATGAGGGTAATTACACGGTCACATGGGAGTATGAAAATCATTCCATTCCTCCAACAGTGTCATTGGCAACCGATGGTTAATACTATCCATACTCCATGGTCTTAAGTCCTGCAGAATACCCCCTTGTTCTACATGTAGTTATGTACTGCAAATCACAAGAATGGAAGACGCAGTGTCCAAAGATTTGGAGGTTTGGATGACTACCATCTAGGACACCAAAACAGCAATTATATACCTGGGTGCAATATGCGTCACGAATATGGGCGCTACGGTCGCAGGTTCGAATCCTGCCTCGGGCATGGATGTGTGTGATGTCCTTATCTTAGTTAGGTTTAAGTAGTTATAAGTTCCAGGGGACTGATGACCTCAGAAGTTAAGTCCCATAGTTCTCAGAGCCACTTGAACCACTTGAACCACCAGTATGGGGAAGCAACATTCAGTGTATGTTCGAAAAATGGAACACCACCACTGTGGAAAATGACATTAAATGTAGAGATCATCACTTTGGAATGCTGTACGGAAACGCTCCACAACGTCGCAAACTGTTCCAGTTTCCGAATGTTGTGATTTTCTCCACATTCTTGTCAATAAGATACAAGGGCCTTTGTCTTTTATTTCAACCATCCAGTGTGCTATGGGAGCAGAATAGCTTACACAATGCAGTGTCCAGCTTTCTATGAGAACCAATGCATCGAAACATATTAATGTCGTTTTAGCATCTGACATAGACCTCGAAGACATGGCAGAAAAATAAAATGTATCGTGGTGGTGGTGTTGTAAAAGAAAAACAATGTATCCGACTGCTTATGAAAGAACAAGACAGGAACACTCTCCTGTGATTGATAGTCTGTGGGATATGGTCCTCCTACAGTACAGGTAATGAAACTTTACACTGGTCTGTGCTAGCGAAAATTTGGAAATTTGTGGTAAGTTCCTATGGGACCAAACTGCTGAGGTCATCGGTCTCTAGGCTTACACACTACTTAATATAACTTAAACTAACTTACGCTAAGGACAACACACACACCCATGCCTGAGGGAGGACTCGAACCTCGAATGGGGGAAACCGCACGAACTGTGCCAAGGAGCCTCAGACCGCGCGGCTATCCTGCACGGCTCTGCACTAGCAACTCCGATCACTGACCACCTTCTACAGTGGACCAATACTTGTATGTTTAATGGGATCATCACATATGCTCAATGTCAGCACAAAGACGGTATTTGTTTTCGGTATATTGGAAGAGAGGGACATGGTAATATCTTAGCGAGTTCGCTAATAGGTGATATTCACATAGTTTTTGTAGTTCGCAGTTCTTCTCTGTTGGATGGTACAAAATAATGAAGAGGGAGACAATGTTTTGGTGGCAGACATTGCTCCCTGAGAGACACCGATCTACTTCAGAGTGCAGTGCCTGTATATAGCTTGGAAAAGCACCCCATGCAGTAGCAAAACCCTCATTGTTCTTCCAGATCCTGCATGGTGTGAAGTCTTCCTAATTTTCCCGATAAGAAATACCACTGTAACTAATTGTACTGTCTTTTCTACTACCTCATGTTGCAGGAGAAAACTTGGTTTGGCTTTAGCCTTACATATTGTTCACGGTTGGCGGAGCTACGAAAACAAGTTATTACTTCCACCAAGTGGTTAAAACACCGTCCTGTCGCATTAATTCAGCTCACACTGTTTCTCCACCAGATACAGAAGGTTATAGACACAGTGCTATCCGACTTACATGGACAGATAACGATAACATGGTCAAAGCTGAAGGGAAGACCGGGCAGAGACCGAATAACAGTTTCAAGATACAGGGAGACTGTCTAAACCCATCCTGGAATTATGTTGTATGGAGTCCTTAGCAGATAGGTTCGAGAAAGGTGACTCGTTTCGACATATGAGAGTTTCTAAATCATCAAAAGACATCCCCATACGCTCCAACGCAAGTTTGTGGTAAAATGGAGAGACTTGATTCCAAATTGCAGACAGAGTATCTATCAGAAAGTGTAACATTATAGATTTGAAAAGCCAGTGTATTGATCATAGGATTTTGAACATTCCTTACGAATTAAACCTAGTGTTGCATTTTGTAAGTGATTCGTCACATAGCACACTGTATATTGTATGTGATCATTCTCAGTCAATTATCATTCCATTTCGCATGGTATCTAAATCCAGTGTATTACAAATATTGTTTGTTAGCGTGGGAAATAACTACCAGCGGCAAGATAGAGTTGCAAATATCTGCCTAATACTACGTTCCTTAGCCGGTTTACTTTCTAAATTTTGTAAGAAGTGTGATTTAATTACGAATTTACACTGCTGGCGATATGCACCGGCATTCTCAATCAACGACTATATTCAATGTCGCGATATTTGTGTGGAAGACAACTTCATTCGGAAGCAATAACATACCTCGATCTATAAAGCACGTATAGTTCTTAACACTGATATCTTTAGTGATACTTGTATGTGCCTTAGAACCAAGACCGCTTTTTATACAGGGTGATAGTAACATAGTCCTTTCCATAGTATTTTCAATAACAGGTCGCTTATAAGAGAATTAAATCTCTGTATCTAAGACACACTGGTACCATTCGCAAGAGAAACAATTGGAGAATGTCCAGCCATCACAAATTTTCACTGAGTATTGTGTGATGCCCCCCGCATTCAGTTATTGGTGAAGTTTTATATTTAGTAGACGATGTGTGATAGATTCGCTTTCATTAGCAGGTTTATAAAGTATGTGTTCGGGTATAAAGTTACTGTGGGCACTGTTCAGACATGTGCAAAGAAATTGAGTATGGCCAGTCATAAGGGAGATATGTATCTGATGTTGGAAATTGCAACTTCAGTGCATCGATAGCCATAAGGGGGATGAAAAATTTTATGTGGAAAACTATGTCCAGTCATAAGGTGGATGCAGATATTGATATTTAAGTGTGACATTCATCCCAAAGCGACAGTTTTTGGGAGGAGCTATTTCCATTACTTTACTCTTTGTCGAATGTCATCATACTGGAGCTGCAGTTCTACTATTTAATTGTAAATGCCGTGCTAAATATTTCGCTCGTCTCCTAGGACGACTCCACTGGCCACCATATAGAATGATTTTGATCTTGTGACAAGGACGGTCGAGCTAGAAGTTATGCAGGTGGTTCGCAACGATATTCACATAGTCTACAGCTGTCATAATGTCCTCGATTGCCACCATGGTCCCTACAAGCTTGCGTCCATGACGCGGCGACTGGAACAGTGGTTCTTCTGGATGTCGGCCTATCTGGACGCGATGTGCGTGCTACTGTCATACTCGATTCATCCGACGATGCGAAACGTTTTCGCTGATCCACTGTTCAGTCTCAATAATTCTGTGTCCACTACAATCTTAACTGATGATGTCGTTGGACAAGCACGGTAACTCGGAAGGATCGTCTGCTGCAGAGCCTCATGTTCATCAACGCACGCTCAACAGTGTGCTTCTTTGTACTCCGTAGTCACGTGATCCACAGATCGCTGCTTATTCTACTAGAGAAGGCAAGCCTCCGATCTGCGTCTTGTCTGATGAGACATGAATGTCCAACGCCTTTCCGCCTACTCGAAACTTCACCGCAATTCAACCACTCTCCATAGGGGAACACGATACTAACACGCAAACAGCCAGTCATCTTCTTCGTGTCCGAGATGCTCGAAACCAGGCGCCGTGCTATAGCCACTGACTCTTTGTCGAAGTCCTCTGTGTTAGTAAAAATCCCCATTTGCTGCGTTATGGTCACTAGAATGATTCCTTATAAGTCTCTGCCCGGGTATACCTCTTTTTCTTACCGTTTCATGTAACTACAGCGGCACCAGATTGCACTGTATTTCGCGGAGAGTATTGGCCACAACATTTTGGCTCATCGATATATATATATCTCGATAGCCGTGTAAAAAAAAAAAAATGTTCAAATGTGTGTCGGTTCCTAAGGGACCAAACTGCTGAGGTCAGCGGTCCCTAGACTTACACACAACTTAAACTAACTTATGCTAAGAACAACACACACACCCATGCCAAAGGTAGGACTCGAACCTCCGGCAGGAGGGAATCCGCAATGGATAGCCGTGTAACAATTCATAAATATGACATCGTAGACTGTAGATAATCATCGAATGGACTGAAGGACTATATGCGAATATTACTGCTCACAAAAGGTAGTATTCTCACAATACCAATCACTGTTTGCAGCCACACGACATGAAAGTAATCGATCCTGGTATTGACCAATTGTAACACATGATTCACAAAACTATAGAGACGAGTGTAAGAAGGAATAATATTTTGGATTTTAAGACCGAGAATTTACAGTCATTTGAGTGTACGCCTAGCGTCGGATTCTCAGTTACCAACGAGACGAGTAATGGAGATCGTTGGGTATTCCGCACGAGGTTTCTAGGTCTCGCAATCTCGCGGTGTTTATCTTGACTACAGCCGGAAGCTAACTGGCTCTCCATCTTAATCGACATGAAGGGGATGTCGGTGGCATTCACATTGTATGAGGAATGTTATAGTCAAAGGCTACTTGGCGCTCTTAAATAATGCAAGCTTTCTGATGACGTTACCCACTCTCCCAAGAGTGCGAAATGATAATATGAGACGTCGTGCGTTACCTCTGATAGGCTGAAATGTCTCCAAATTTAAACAAAATTTACGTATATACTCTGCAAACCACTGTTAATCGAATGGCAGAGAGGACGTCCGACTGTACCAGTTATTAAGGTTTTCTGTAGTCCTTTCACGTATGGATAGCGGGAAGACTTATTGCTTAAATGCCTCTATTAATCTTATTTACCCGATTCCTCAGTGGGTTGCACAACATTCCTAGATTCATCACTTAAAGTTTGTTTTAGAAACTTTTTAATTAGGTTTTGCACGGGATATGCTGAAATAATAATCAACCACTTGCATATAAGAAATTGAATTTCCTGACCGGTTTGGGGCACTTTGTGCTCTTCTTCAGAATGGCAAATAATGAGGTAGGCATGACCTTCTCAAGAAGTGCACTAAGTGCCCGAAACCGGTCAAGAAATTAAATTTCTTATATACGACTGTTGCTTATTATTTCATTATATACGACTGCAGTTGCTGAAGATGGGCAAAATATTAAATTTCACGGGATAGTGTGCGTCTACCTTCAAGCGTCTGTCAGTTCAGTTCTTTTCGGAAGTCAGCTGTCAGCAGCCGTCTAAGATTTGTGAACTCCCTCCAGCGGAACTGTAGTTCCATAGTATAACATGTGTGTGATATTGTAGGTCATTTGTCCACAATGATGGACAAACTTATCCTCACCGTATGGAAAGATGACAACGATTGGCAAGTGCGTGTCTGAGTGTGTTTGTGATGTTTCAATCAGTTTCATCCTGATTTTTGTGGGCGAATGTTGCAGTATAGTGTGTGACGCGTGACTGGTCCTTGTATCAGATCTCGGGAATATTAATAAGATAGACAAGGTTTTGGTGGAAGACACGCTCATACACGAGGTTCCTTAAAATCTGTATTGTATTATATTTATTTCCGTGGAAACGTCAAGTACATTGACCTCGGTGTGATACTTGGCTTCCGTAGGTATGACCGGATACAACTTTTCTGTATTTGTCATCGTTTTTGCGGAACTTGTGAAGACCGAATTGGGTTGGTACAACTTCAGTGCTCGGACCTTGGCGGAATTTTTGTGAGCGTACATCGTTGGAGCAGGAGCACTGATTATTGGAATAGAGTGTCGCAGATCAAAACGAGGTTCATGACTTTTATCATGATCTTTTTAGGAGCGTAGATGTGCAGAGAACAGATTTGTTTCCACCGATAACCGTTCCGTTAGCTAATGCTTCTTACGTTTTCAGACAATCACAAAATGCTTCAAAAAGTTAACCAGTATCGGCGTCCTACATTGACCATCATTGGAACTGAAAGAGTAAGAAAAATAAAACATATTTTTCCATTTCTACTGAAATAGGAATACACAAATAATAAATAATTTCATAGTTTTTAAACGAAAGGAGAAAATGGTGATCGGAACGACACGCACTGTTTTGTCATTGTGAAGAGAGCACACAGATGAAGGCATTTTATGGCACCCATTCCACACACTGTCCCGTAGCGTTACAAGTTGTTGTAATCACCGTCTGCTCTTTCATGTGACTGGTATGATTGTAAATTATTGATTCCTCTACGCGCGAACTGTCGGAATGTGACGTACTTTCTTTTCCTTCCTCTCTATTACTCTTTCAGTTCTGATGCTGGCCACTATAGTACGATACCGGTGAACATTGTAACCTTGTAAATCGTTTTGTGATGACTGAAATACAAAATAAGGAATTTTCAAGTTAGTCAGCCACGTCTGCGACGGCAAAATGCCAGTCTTTCCATAACTAATCCATATTGTAAAGCGTTTCATAATTTCATGTTTTGACTGGTGCTCCACACGTAACTGGAAACGTCTGGATTCCTGACGTGGACGCGACTGGCACTTCATCCAATGACGATCAGCAAGCCTTGAAGACTACTCCGTAGTCGACGGACCGTCGTGGTATGGAGGGGCTTGGAGTAAGCACATGTCGTCATATTGACCTTGGAGCCGTTACCTCCGCATCAGGTAATTTCTCAGTTGGCATCACGAGGCTGAACGCACCGCGGTTCGGTTCTCACGCCAAAGAAAAATCCGTGGCAATACCAAGACTCGAATACAGGTCCGCCGCATGAGGGTGTGTCGCACTGACCACTCGGCTACGGAAGTGGAAACGTCAAACAAAGGGCAATTGAAAGAAATTTTCACGATTTCCTCGAGTATCTGGAGAAATGGAATCTGCAGCGTTTCCCTCAGCTTTTGAATGCCGCATGGCATAGCACTGACAGCAGTAATGACGACTGAAGTAGTCATTCGACCTAGCTTAGAGATGGAGGATTTGATAATATGTAGTAGCTTTAAGCCTTAGATCACGCGTTTACACCCGTTTACTGATTCTTCTACCGCTGATGGAATTCACCACGTCCAGCTGGACGTGATGTCCTACGGCGGGAATATTTCTTGCCAGCGTCTCGAGTCTACAGGGTGATCGAAATTAATGTATACACTCTTTTAAATTGAATATCTCTACAATTTACTCAGAAAGCAGTGAAACGTTTCTGATGCCGTATACATTAAAGTGTAATTTAAGGTAGGATAAGCTCAAGATGGCCAGATTTCACCGCGATGCATTGTCGAAAACGACTTAAAAAGAGCGACATACCGGTAAATTGTATTAGTTTTAATGGAATATCTTCGCAGGCTTACTCAATTTGCTTTCGTAGATCATCCAGTATTTGCTGTCTTGCGGCGTAAGCTGTGCTCTTTACAGTACGCCAAGGGTAGTAGTCTGAAGGAATTAAATCCGATGATTGAGATGGGTACTCCATAGCACCTCCTTTTCGTCCTATCCCTCTCGAAGGAGATAAGTTACTGAGGAATTCCCTCACATCGCGTTGAATGTGACGTGGCGTACCATACTATTGAAATTAATAATCTTCATTTTCAAAAATGTCGTAAAGATCTGGAGTTATCCTGTGAAACATTTCTGTGTAAGGAAACTTGAGGCATCAAACAAGTACGGCCCGATCACCTGTCTAGATAGTAGACCAGACCAGACTGATATTCTTGGAACATTAACAAGCCTTCTACGGCTGTGTATAGATTTTCGATTGTCCAGCACACGCTATAATGGTGGTTAGTTTTTCAGTTAGAGTTTAATGGTCTCACCATACAACCAAATAATTAGATCTTCCAAAACTTCGTCTTCTTTACACTCGTTAAGAACCGCTCACAAAATTCAGTTCATTTCTCGAGATACTCCTCTTTGGGAGAATAGAGAAGTGGCTGAATGTGAAAGTAATGAATCTTTATCTTCCGGATATGAACCATGGGCTTTGCCGTTGGTGGGGAGGCTTGCGTGCCTCAACGATACAGATAGCCGTACCGTAGGTGCAACCACAACGGAGGGGTATGAGAGGCCAGACAAACGTGTGGTTCCTGAAGAGGGGCAGTAGCCCTTTCAGTAGTTGCAGGAGCAACAGTCTGGATGATTGACTGATCTGGCCTTGTAACACTAACCAAAATGGCCTTGCTGTTCTGGTACTGCAAACGGCTGAAAGCAAGGGGAAACTACAGCCGTAATTTTTCCCGAGGGCATGCAGCTTTACTGTATGATTAAATGATGATGGCGTCCTCTTGGGTAAAATATTCCGGAGGTAAAATAGTCCCCCATTCGGATCTCCGGGAGGGGACTACTCAGGAAGACGTCGTTATCAGGGGAAAGAAAACTGGCATTCTAGGGATCGGATCGTGGAATGACAGATCCCTTAATCGGGCAGGTAGGTTAGAAAATTTAAAAAGGAAAATGGATAGGTTAAAGTTAGATATAGTGGGAATTAGTGAAATTCGGTGGAAGGAGGAACAAGACTTTTGGTCAGGTGAATACAGGGTTATAAATACAAAATCAAATAAGGGTAATGCAGGTGTAGGCTTAATAATGAATAAAAAATAGCAGTACGGGTAAGCTACTACAAACAGCATAGTGAACGCATTATTGTGGCCAAGATAGATACGAAGCCCACGCCTACTACAGTAGTACAAGTTTATATGCCAACTAGCTCTGCAGATGACGAAGAAATTGATGAAATGTATGATGAGATAAAAGAAATTATTCAGTTAGTGAAGGGAGACGAAAATTTAATAGTCATGGGTGACTGGAATTCGTCAGTAGGAAAAGGGAGAGAAGGAAACATAGTAGGTGAATATGGATTGGGGCTAAAAAATGAAAGAGGAAGCCGCCTAGTAGAATTTTGCGCAGAGCATAACTTAATCATAGCTAACACTTGCTTCAAGAATCATGAAAGAAGGTTGTATACATGGAAGAATCCTGGAGATACTAAAAGGTATCAGATAGATTATATAATGGTAAGACAGAGATTTAGGAATCAGGTTTTAAATTGTAAGACATTTCCAGGGGCAAATGTGGACTCTGACCACAATCTATTGGTTATGAACTGTAGACTAAAACTGAAGAAACTGCAAAAAGGTGGAAATTTAAGGAGATGGGACCTGGATAAATTGAAAGAACCAGAGGTTGTACAGAGTTTCAGGGAGAGCATAAGGGAACAATTGACAGTAATGGGGGAAAGGAATACAGTAGAAGAAGAATGGGTATCTTTGAGGGATGAAATAGTGAAGGCAGCAGAGGATCGAACAGGTAAAAAGACTAGGGCTAGTAGAAACCCTTGGGTAACAGAAGAAATATTGAATTTAATTATGACAGGAGAAAGTATAAAAATGCATTAAATGAAGCAGGCAAAAAGGAATACAAACGTCTCAAAAATGAGATCGACAGGAAGTGCAAAATGGCTAAGCAGGGATGGCTAGAGGACAAATGTAAGGATGTAGAGGCTTATCTCACTATGGGTAAGATAGATACTGCTTACAGGAAAATTAAAGAGACCTTTGGAGAAAGGAGAACCACTTGCATGAATATCAAGAGCTTTGATGGAAACCCAGTTCTAAGCAAAGAAGGGAAAGCAGAAAAGTGGAAGGAGTATATAGAGGGTCTATACAAGGGCGAAATACTTGAGGACAATATTATGGAAATGGAAGAGGATGTAGATAAAGATGAAATGGGAGATATGATACTGCGTAAAGAGTTTGACAGAGCACTGAAAGACCTGAGTCGAAACAAGGTCCCAGGAGTAGACAACATTCCTGGGGAGTGCCAGTCCTGACAAAACTCTACCATCTGGTGAGCAAGATGTATGAGACAGGCGAAATACCCTCAGACTTCAAGAAGAATATAATAATTCCAATCCCAAAGAAAGCAGGTGTTGACAGGTGTGAAAATTACCGAACAATCAGTTTAATAAGTCACAGCTGCAAAATACTAATGCGAATTCTTTACAGACGAATGGAAAAGCTGATAGAACCGACCTCGGGGAAGATCAGTTTGGATTCCATAGAAATGTTGGAACACGTGAGGCATTACTGACCCTATGACTTATCTTAGAAGAAAGATTAAGGAAAGGCAAACCTACGTTTCTAGCATTTGTAGATTTAGAGAAAGCTTTTGACAATGTTGACTGGAAAACTCTCGTTCAAATTTTGAAGGTAGCAGGGGTAAAATACAGGGAGTGAAAGGCTATTTACAATTTGTACAGATAGCAGATGGCAGTTATAAGAGTCGAGGGGTATGAAAGGGAAGCAGTGGTTGAGAAGGAAGTGAGACATGGTTGTAGCCTATCCTCGATGTTATTCAATCTGTATATTGAGCAAGCATTAAAGGAAACGAAAGATAAGTTCGGGGTAGGTATTAAAATCCATGGAGAAGAAATAAAAACTTTAAGGTTAGCCGATGACATTGTAATTCTGTCAGAGACAGCAAAGGACATGGAAGAGCAGCTGAACGGAATGGACAGTGTCTTGAAAGGAGGGTACAAGATGAACATCAACAAAAGCAAAACGAGGATAGTGGAATGTAGTCGAATTAAGTCGGGTGATGCTGAGGGAATTAGATTAGGAAATGAAACACTTAAAGTTGTTGTTGTTGTTGTTGTTGTGGTCTTCAGTCCTGAAACTGGTTTGATGCAGCTCTCCATGCTACTCTACCCTGTGCAAGCTTCTTCATCTCCCAGTACCTACTGCAACCTACATCCTTCTCAATCTGCTTAGTGTATTCATCTCTTGGTCTCCCCCTATGATTTTTACCCTCCACGCTGCCCTCCAATACTAAATTGGCGATCCGTTGATGCCTCAGAACATGTCCTACCAACCGATCCCTTCTTCTGGTCAAGTTGTGCCACAAACTTCTCTTCTCCCCAGTCCTATTCAATACTTCCTCATTAGTTATGTGGTCTACCCATCTAATCTTCAGCATTCTTCTGTAGCACCACATTTCAAAAGCTTCTATTCTCTTCTTGTCCAAACTATTTACCGTCCATGTTTCACTTCCATACATGGCTACACTCCATACAAATACTTTCAGAAATAACTTCCTGACACTTAAATCTATACTCGATGTTAACAAATTTCTCTTCTTCAGAAACGCTTTCCTTGCCATTGCCAGTCTACATTTTATATCCTCTCTACTTCGTCGACCATCAGTTATTTTGCTCCCCAAATAGCAAAACTCCTTTACTACTTTAAGTGTCTCATTTCCTAATCTAATACCCTCAGCATCACCCGACTTAACTCGACTACATTCCATTATCCTTGTTTTGCTTTTGTTGATGTTCATCTTATATCCTCCCTTCAAGACACCATCCATTCCGTTCAACTGCTCTTCCAAGTCCTTTGCTGTCTCTGACAGAATTACAATGTCATCGGCGAACCTCAAAGTTTTTATTTCTTCTACACTTAAAGTAGTAAACGAGTTTTGCTATTTGGGGAGCAAAATAACTGACGATGGTCGAAGTAGAGAGGATATAAAATGTAGACTGGCAATGGCAAGGAAAGCGTTTCTGAAGAAGGAAAATTTGTTAACATAGAGTATAGATATAAATTTCAGGAGGTCGTTTCTGAAGGTATTTGTATTTAGCGTAGCCATGTATGGAAGTGAAACGTGGACGATAAATAGTTTAGACAAGAAGGGAATAGAAGCTTTCGAAATGTGGTTCTACAGAAGAATGCTGAAGATTAGATGGGTAGATCACATAACTAATGAGGAGGTATTGAACAGAATTGGGGAGAAGAGGAGCTTGTGGCACAACTTGACTAGAAGAAGGGATCGGTTGGTAGGGCATATTCTGAGGCATCGAGGGATCACCAATTTTAGTATTGGAGGGCAGCGTGGAGGGTAAAAATCGTAGAGGGAGACCAACAGATGAATACACTAAGCAGATTCAGAAGGATGTAGGCTGCAGTAGTTACTGGGAGATGAAGGAGCTTGAACAGGATAGAGTAGCATGGAGAGCTGCATCAAACCAGTCTCAGGACTGAAGACCACAACAACAATATGATTTATTATTATTGTAGTCTTTAACCTAAAGCCTACAAATACACGTCAAGAGATTATAATTGAATATGCCAAAAAGTAGGTGAAAAACTGAAGCAGATATAACGCCCATTACAACTAAATAGTCCTTCAATATGGAGTTGTAGCTCCAAAATGCGTTCGACAGGAAATAATTACAAAATAAAAGTATTGTGACTCGAGGCGGAATATTATTAAAAATATATATACCTAACCAAATTAAGTCTTTCTTACTTTATGTCCAAAACGCTTTCCCTTCGTGTGAAAAATGTCAAAAGTATTCGAAATATATACTAGCCACGATTCTGGAGATAAGTTCAGACCTCAAACTAGTCCCGTATAAATGAAACGTTCATTCAACGAAACTGCAGCCGATTGCAATGCTTCCTTCTGTATCTGTATGCAGCTGCGGAATTCTCGAGTCATAAATAAAATAACGTCGGTTATATTGAGAGGCGCCCACATGCCTTGCTCATAGTGTGGCATCAAGCAGTCAGGCCTGCAAGATGAGTGGTCTGCCAAGCGAGTGGATTCATTCTTATTTATCAAGTAACATGAGCTCTAGTACTCACAATTAAGTTACAATTTATTCTCCTGTTTGAATATTACGCAACGGAAATGGATAACGCACATCTGACCATTAGTAATTTACACAACTCTGACTGTTCACTACGCACTGGCAATACCACATTTTCTTTCTTACCCAACGGCTTTGATCAACACGTGGCCATCGCACTGAATATGAATGGCGCACACATATAAATTCTGGATATCATGACAACATATTATTCAAAGGAAAAGGCCACCAATCTTTTTCTTTTCACTATCTTTATTATTCCGATAAATTCTATAACCTAAACACACCACTACATTTTCTACAACAATTACACATGAAAAACTCCGCCCCGTGGGTCTGGCTTTACGTTGGTGATTCTCTATCTTATGGTCTCGTAATTATCTAACACTACAGTGCACTTTCTGGATAGGATGGTGGATCTTTTGCGATATCTCACACTTCGACTCTCACACCCATCATCACGAAAATTTCCTCCAGACCGAGCGGTACAAAAAGGAACATGCATTACCCACTGCCTCTGAACCTATCTTGCTACTCTCCCATGCAAACCACACATACTTAAATTACATGAAATACACCACACTGGCAACATGGAATACAACACAAGGAATAGTCACAACGTTATAATCACATAACTTTCAGCTTTCCCACTTCAATTATTATTCATCCCAGTTTCACACTACACTACCCCACTTCGTAACTTTTCTTTCCTACTATGAACTCTGGAGGATATATGCACGTCTTCCTGTGCAATGCAAGCCAAGTGGCGTTGCTGGATAGACGGCTGACGCACCTTGCTTCACTCTCAGAGTATTATAGTTTGAATCAAGTGTCACACGGAAACATAACATGCAAAGTAATATTAAGAACATATTCTTCACACACACGAGTCCTCAACTGATACCACGGACGAGTACTTCTCTTTATCCTTTGTCTCATACACAGATTGAGACTCACACAGTACTCACCACGTGGAAGTACTCGTCTCTAATTTCAAGTCCTACAAACGCCATTTCTTAAATATTTCCAACTTATAGTACACACGCCAGTAATTCAGTTTATCTTAAGCACTCGGAAGTATTTCAACTTATGGCTACACATGGTTTCATTGTGACCGTTTGTCACTTCCGAAGATTACTACGATCCCCTTAATATTACCTGCCTGACGTTTAATTCTCCCCACAAAAGTTCCTGAAATAGAGAAAGGATTATTCCAAACTACTCTTAAGTATTTCACATGCATACCATGTCTCCACTCTTTTGTCTTTACGGAGCACATGTAAGACAGGTCTTACCAACACAAGATCCAGCAGCAGAGTGCTGAACCATGGCCGTTCTTCAGGTCATCTCGCACCTCCATCGAGGTGGGGGAAGACCATGCTACCGTATTGGTCAGCCACATTTCAGGCGCTCAAAGCTCAGGTAAATTTCATCTCTTTGGTTCCACCAAAGGTGACCAAAGGATCGTCTCAAAGATGATCATATATTGCACATTCACTATCTGCTGTTAGGAGACGACCATACATTCATTCAACTCGCAGATCTCACCAAATTGGATGTAGGGATTTATTTTGTGGGAGTGCACATGTGATCAATTAAATAAATAAATTGTCATTCTTTCCTACACTGGTATCTGGCTTCGGTGTATTAAATGAAATTGAGTTATTATTACAAAAAATATGTTGTTCTGACAAGAATAACGAAGAATGTTGTATCTTTTTTCAATGTCGGGCGGTACTGTACTCTTTCAATATATATCAGATAAGGTAATCGTTCGTGATCTGAAAAGAGGAAATTATTCTTGATATAAGCGATGCAAAGTTAACGCGATTAAGAAAAATTTCTATCATAAAAAACGATTATACATATAAGGGAAACGTAAAAATTTAGAGCTTTGCCACCGTATGAAACGTGAATGTAACTCCTTATCTAGGTACGCTTAAGGAATAGTTCATGCGACGAATCCACGACTGCTGCCGTATCGTCTATTATGAGACAGCAATGAGCTTCGATCGATATTCTTGAGATGTTGTAGCCAAATTTTAATGATAAGCATACGTTTTCGTCCTTCTTTGTTCTCACAGACAGGTAATAACATATTTAAGTGATTTACATTGCAAGATCACAGGTTAATGTAAGCACGAGATAAGGCTTTGCAAATATGAAATGCTGGTATGTTAATAAAAGGTGTAACTGATTTAATGTTGAATGTAAGCATGCAACAGTGCGTGCATTGTGCTGTACAGGTGCCAGATGTCAGTTTGTGGAATGGGGTTCCATGCTTGTTGCACTTGGTTTATCAGTACAGGGACTTTTAACGTTGTTCGTGGATGACACTACAGTTGATGTCCTATGATGACCCATATGTTCTCGATTGGAGACAGATCTGGTGATCGAGCAGGGTCAAGACAACATGTTCGACACTCTATAGAGTAGGTTGGGATACGACAACGTTATATGGGCGAGCGTTATCCTTTTGGAAAACATCCCTTTGAATGTTGTTTACGAATGACAGCCTAACAGGTCGAATCACCAGACTGACGTACAAATTTGAAATCATGGTGCTGCATGGGATAACAGTGATAGTGCTTCCGCTGTTGTACGTATCGGATGTATGTCCGGTGTATCTAGCATGCAGACATGTTGGTTCAGGCGCTGACCTGGCCTCCTTTTAACTAAAAGACGGCCATCACTGGCACCGAGGCAGATGAGCTTTCACCAGAAAATGCAACAGACCTCCACCCTGATCTCCAATGAACTCTCTCTTGACACTACTGAAGTAGCAAATCGTCAGAGGAATGCACACTGCAGGGCGTCTGTCTCGGAGCTAAAGTAACTGCATTGTAACATTTCGTTGTATCACTGTAGTGCCAAATGCCGCTCAAACTGCTGCTGTAAATATAGTACGATGCACCAGAGCCCCACGCCGAACATAATGGTCGTCCCTTTCGGTAGTTCCACGTGGCTGGAGTCTGATCTTCTCGGGACAGTACATTCTCGAGATCACCGCTGCCAGAAATCATGTACAGTGGGCACAATCCTACGAGGCCCCTCTGCAATAAAGCAGAAAGAAAATCCAGCTTCTCTGAGCAGTATTGGACGATATCGCTCAAACGCAGACGTGTTGCTTATGGCGTCTATGTTACTTTAAAGGCATTCTTGACTAACATCAACTCACCACGTCCAGTCTCAAAGATAACCGTTATGACGTGGTACTGAAAGCAAACCCGATCTGCATCTTCACAGGGGCGCTAATAGCGCCAGTCTTGTGAGACTGGCATGAAAAGACTGGCGTAAAATGTTAACAGACATCGTCTTTCAAATGTTCCAACACGCCCACTACCTTTCGTTTATGTCGCACAATTCTGTCTTGGTGTTGCCACTTTTTCCCGTCACTGTATTGTCACTAGGCCTCGTCGTCTGCCTGACTCCTTTGTTAGCTGTCAGTTTCCTTTATACACCTCCTTATATTTTTACTTAAGATATTTGGGACTGCGGTTTTAATGTCTGTCATAATATATTATGTGTTAATAACATAAAATTTCCAATCAGCATGTATCTGTTATTTCTTCGATATTCAAAAGGATTACGCAGTTTAAATTCCTTTACTGACGTCTTCTTCAAATAATTTTTCCCAAGATGATGCGTTCATCTATGATGATATTGCACTGACAGACAGAAAATATTAAGTATCTGAAATAAACTAAAATACCGATTGTTGCCAAAAAGCAAGCCATTTTCGACGGGACGTCGTGAAAGCGATAGACACGTTACGGTAGGATAGGATATTATTATTATTATAAACTTTAACATATAGGCTACTGATACACATAAAAAGATTCAAATCGGAGATATATTGAAGAAATACGTTCGTTTGGACTGTGATCTACGACGCTTGCAAATTGAAACCCAAATACAAGTAGTTAGCAGCGAGGTATTCATAGTTTTGACTTTATCTCTATTAAACATAAAATTATTATAACCATTACCAATGAACAAGACATCTGAAGTGGTTAACTGAATTTCAAGACATGCACTAGCAGTTAAGGATATTGATGGCACTATAGCTGAACAATGTATCGGTGACAACAAAAATTTGTGACTGAACGGGACTCGATCCTGGACTTCCCACTTTACGCGAGCGGTCGCCTTAACCACTTCGGCCATCAGAACTGTTGCAGACATGCATATCTGAAGGACATTGCAGAGCACATCGCTAAAACACAGGCACTGCAATACAGTATTCACGCCAAGACAAGACCGCGACAATAATCATGTCTCTCGCTGTGCGGCAATAAAAGCAATTGTGCGAGAAAAGGACGTAGACACTTGGAAGTATATTTAGGTTTGGATAAATTCTGAAGTCTTGCGCGCCTGGCCGAGGCGGTTAAGGTGACCTCTGAGGCTAAATGGGAAAACCGGATTCGGATCCTGGTCAGGCACGTAGTTTCAATGTGACTAATACATCGTGCAGCGAGAGTCTGATCGTTGTCGCAATTGCGAAAACATTTCTTGTATTTCATGCAGTTGTCGATTAGAGCAGTGTCTTTTCTTTCAGACATGCATGTACATCGGAAGGACACTGCAGACTACATCGTAAAAACACAGACATTGCGATGCGGTATAGCTTTACTTTGATGACCCAGACAAAAGTTGTATTGACAAACTGCCTATTGACTTCTATCTCATGTTCTTCGGCCGACGTACGTCTGATGATTTTGCTGACGTTTCGTGAGCACGAGTGGCTGGTATTGTCAAAGCTTCAGCCTCCATTGCTGGTGGTGAACTGGAGAGTGAAGCTTTGACAATGCCAGCCACTAGTGCTGACGAAAAATCAGTAAAAATCATCAGACGAACGTAGGCCGCAGAACCCGAGACAGAAGCCAATAGTCAGTTCGTTAACAAGTGGCCACGAAAGCCTTAACAAGTTAGTAACACTTGTACTCTCAGAAAGCAACCTGAATATTTCTATACATGGAGCCACATACAGCTTCGGTAGGGGAGGATAGCATATCTGAGTTACTTCGTTAGCTGTCTTTCTATCTTACAGCAAAATTAATCAGCTTTTATCCACCATAGCTGGAGTTGCCAGTAGACGTAATGTACAGTACAGTTAATTTGCTTTCTGCTGTTTCCTGTTACGCACATGAAGTTCAAATTGAATTTTGTTGACTGGGAGACACCCATGCTCCAATTTAACAAATAAACATCTGTAGAAACAATTATCGTTTTCCGCCAACCAGTCTATGGCTGATAACAGTAAGGCATGAAGAAATCTATCGTTTGGCACTTTCCAGCTTTGAAATACTAATGGTTGATGAAAATTATGATGACGATGATAGAACAGACTACATCACATATGTAATTTGATTCTTAATTTCTTTCCGAGTGTTTATGCGCTTGCATATTTAATTGCATAAAATTCTTGCGTATTCTCGTATTTGAGAGGAGTAATATTGCTTATTGATAGCTGTAGAGTATAAATTCGCGGAGTCGTTAGATATTAGCAGTAGGATGGATCGGGCGTGTGCGTGCTGTGTGCGGGCGCAGGAGGAACTAGCCGCAGTTCGCGAGCAGCTTAGCGTGCTGTTGGCCACGGTCAGCCGCCTTCAGACTGCTGCCTCGAGGTGCAGCGACGGCGGAGGGTCTGGCGCATCGTTTGAGACACCCCAGGTGTCGCTTGCTGCGTCCGCTGGCTCAGCCGCCGAGGCACCTTCTAGCGTACCCGGCGCGTTGGGGCCGCCCTCACCCCAGGGTTAGTGGCGGACTGAAACGCGTTCGCGTCGCACTAGGCGGAGGGACAATGTGGAGGCTGGCGGGCTGGCCTCGCCCATTCATCCTGTCAGGGGGCAGGTGGCCGCTCCTTCAGCAGGGCCCGAGCAGGTACACGAGGGCAAAAACTTGCTGGTTATTGAGAGCTCCAACGTTAGGAGGGTGAAGGAGCCCCTTATCGAGATAGCCTACAGGGCTGGAAAGAAATCCAACGTGCACTCGGTTTGTCTACCGGGGGGGCTCATCCAAGATGTGGAGGCGGCCTTGCCTGCGGTTATCGAGCGTACGGGGCGCAGTCGTCTGCAAGTAGTTGCTCACGTCGGCACCAATGATGCCTGTCGCTTGGGTTCTGAGGCGATTCTCAGCTCCTACAGGCGGCTGGCGGATTTGGTGAAGAGCGCCCGCTGGCCTCGCACGCGGGGTGCAAGCAGAGCTCTCTATCTGCAGCATCGTTCCCAGAGTGGATCAGGGTCCTTTGGTTTGGAGCCGAGTGGAGTGTCTCAACCAGAGGCTTCGTCGACTCTGTGACGCTCTTGGCTGCAGATTTCTAGACTTGTGCTATTGAGTGGGGAATTGTAGGACGCCCCTAGATAGGTCAGGGGTGCACTACACAAAGGAAGCGGCTACTCGGGTAGCAGAGTACTTGTGGCGTGCACATGGGTTTTTTTTAGGCTAGGCAGTAGTGCGAGGTGTCCTGATTAACACTCACCAGTCGACGTGCAGGCAGGGAAATCAGGACGCGCTAAGTGTAAAGACACTTCAGCTATCAAGATATTAGAATTAATTTTTCAGAGTGTTCGGAATAAAGTTCCTGAATTTACTGCCCCCCAAGGAAGCGTGCGGCGCGCAAATTATTCTCGGGACTGCGACTGTGGCGTTTGCTGTGCTATTCTGTGGTTTGGTATTTAACTAATTTGTAAATGGAAATGATAATCTTATTTTATTACATTGAGTAATTACTAAATAATTTTTCTCCCGGCTAAAGATTTGATCAAGTTGCTAAAGAACTCCAAGTCATCGTCGTGTTAAAGTGTTGACTGTAAGTTGTGTAAGTGTCATTAAATCACAGTTCATACAACAGATTCCTTACAACTATTGATTAAGATGGAAGCAGTTATCTTCAGCAAAATGATCGTTAAAACCACCGAATATCAGCCGCGCACAACACTGACGTATGTTACCTGAAACAATATTCTTCGCAACTCGTGCGTAATTAATTTCGGCTCCATACATCAGCTAGAAAAGTTTGTTATAACGATCGTGCTATGAGCACTGTTTTTAAAGAACCAATCTGATTCGAATTATTTTCATTAAAATGAGTTCGGGACCACCGGTGCACATTTATTTTTACACATTTGTATTACGTTCGGCATTTATGTCTGCAGAGTTGCGTAATTTAAATTTGAATTTGCCTCTGAGATAATTGTTAAGATGGCGGCAGACAATTGATAGAGACTTTCTATTGTTAGAGGAAATAAGTAAATATTTAAAATGCTTATCAAACGCTATAAAATCTACTTTCGTATTGTGCACTATTTAGACTTCATCAAGCAAACATGTGATTTTTTTCTAAGGAAAACACAGACAAAAACGCGATACAAATCGCTATCACCAATGGCTGCGCTCCTTGCAGCGGAAAGAAATAATTAACACAGATAATGCTCACTGAGAGAGGAATTAAAGTTACAAATAATTATTCACTCATATTTATAATAATAATTAACTCTATTTTCAAGTAATAATCAACAAATAATTATAGTTTCTTACAGACCTCAGTTCGATATGCGTCCGCAACCTATAAAAGCCAACCAACAAAAGGTAAAAACAAAGGAAGACAAACGCAAATCATAAAAGGAATTTACAATTATCATTGTCTTTGTATGATACACATCGATATGTCCAATTACATCATAGAATATTATATAAATAATTAAAATTTATCATTGTATTCACTATTTTTCCATACGTCGAATAGATAATTTTTATAACTGTTAGAGGCATAATTTCCTCTCGTCGCACTGTAGCCAAAAAATTATCTCGTGGATGTTACAAAACCTGGCTGAACCCTGAGATAGGAAGTTCTGAAGTATTTACTGAGGGTTGGAATGTGTATCGCAAAGACAGATTAGACACCGTAAGAGGCGGTGTCTTCATTGCAGTTGACAAAAATATTGTGTCTACTGAGGTCGAAGTAGAGTGTGATTATGAAGTTATCTGGACACGTTTAACAGGCCCAGGGGAAGTAAAGTTAATTGTGGGGTGTTATTACCGGCCACCAGGTTCCACCGTGATAGTTCTAGAATCATTCAAAGGGAGTCTACATTCTGTATCGCAGAAGTACCCGGATCATGCTAAATTAGTCAGAGGCGACTTCAACCTACCTAGTATAGACTGGGATGTCTATGGATTCATTACAGGTGCTGCAGACAAGCCGTCGTGTGAATTACTTTTGAACACATTATCCGAAAACTGTCTTGAGCAGCTAAATCGACAGCCAACGCGTAATGGAAATATTGTAGATCTGGTAGCCACGAACAGACCAGACCTCATCGACGGTGTCAGTGTGGAGACAGGGATTAGTGATCATGATGTTGTCATTACGACTATGGTTACGAAAGTTAAAAAGTCGGTCCAGAAGGCTAGGAGAGTATTCTTACTAGAAAGAGCAGACAAGCAGTTGTTAGCATCCCGCTTACTAAATGAATCGACTTCATTTACTTCCGGTACGATGGACGTGGAAGAATTATGGCAAAATTTTAAACACATTGTAAATCACGCATTGGACAAGCATGTGCCGAAAAAGTGGGTTACGGATGGAAAAGACCCACCGTGGTTTAACAGCGCAATTCTGAGAATGCTCAGGAAGCAAAGGCAGTTGCACTCGCGGTACAAGAAATATTGGGAGAATGAGGACAGGCAAAAGTTAATAGAGATCCGTGCTGCTGTAAAAAGAGCGATGCGCGAAACATTCAACCACTACCACCGTCATACCTTGGCAAAAGATCTTGCTGAAAACCCAAGGAAATTCTGGTCTTAAGTAAAATCGGTAAGTGGGTCGAAGGCTTCCATCCAGTCACTCACTGATCAGTCTGGCCTGGCAACGGAAGACATCAAAACGAATGCTGAAATTTTAAATTTAGCATTTGAGAAATCTTTCACGCAGGAGGATCGTACAAACATACCGCCGTTTGAGTCTCGTACAGATTCCCGTACGGAGGACATAGTAACAGACATCCCTGGGGTTGTGAAGCAGCTGAATGGGTTGAAAATAAATAAATCGCCAGGTCCTGATGGGATTCTAATTCGGTTTTACAGAGAGTACTCTACTGCATTGGCTCCTTACTTAGCTTGCATTTATCGCGAATCTCTTGCCCAACGTTAAGTCCCGAGACACTGGAAAAAAGCGCAGGTGACGCCTTGTAGGGAAGCAGCCTACTCACGCCGTATAAAATTTACATCAGTCTTTCCATTGTGTGCCAGCCAGTCCGCTGTAACTAGCTCTGACGTCATAAATGTTGTGCAATACTTTAAAAATCAAGTAAATAACCTGAAACGTTTCTAGCATGTCAGGAATAATACTAAATCAATATGTGTTGAATATGACTTCAATAATTTTAACCATTTTCGAAATTTGGATGTTTTTCTGCAAAAATCATTGGCGCTACAGAAAAGAGCTAGAAACTTAAAAATTTATATTTATATTCGTTTTTCATAATAATTTAGTAGAAACAGTATTCTGGATCTCACAAATTAAAATTTTAGTTGAAATTCATGATTTTATGGTTTTTGTCTTAAAAATTAAGGAAGCAAGATAGATTAAGTAGGCGAATAAATAAAGCTAGGATGTTTAAACTTAAGTAGAAGGGAGATCCGCTATAATCATAAAGATATAAGAAGTTTCAACTGAATAACTATAAAAATATAGCGACAGCGTATCTCCAAAGGGCAAGTTCAGAGCTCGTCTACTGCGTGTAGTGTAATTAAATTAATTCTCTCGCCCAAAATATTTGACTTAGACACGTCAGGCTTTTATTATGATTACTTACCTGTGTGCTGATTGCACATTTAAATTGAGAGCTTCATTGGCCATCAGCAAAGGAAGCAATTATTTATTCGATAACTTAAAGTGGTGCATTACTAGCCCAGTGGCTAGTCAGGAGAGCCGATTTGATCTGGCGTTCCCTTAGCCGTCCGCACCGCGGCTTTATATATAACAACGCTGCGCGAGAAGTAAGGCCCCAGTTCTCTCCAGACGCTGATTAGCGCACCACCTGTGCCGGGAGTAGCGTCGCGTCGGTATCATTGCTATAAACAGCCTCGGATGCCGTAATACGTTACTCGGGATACGCATAACCATGAAATCGTTTTCGAGTGAAGTGTTAATTCTGGGATGACTTTAATGATCTATCTTCAATTTGCGTATGTCGTATTTTCACGTGCCGCCGCCGGACAGACATTCTACCATTATTTAGCGTGGCGTTTGATGAACATTATCATCAAATTATGGCGAGCATTCACTTAAACCTTTAATTTGAACATTTATAGTTGCATCGGCGCATTAGACTCTGAACTGCTCTGGTAGTTGGATTGTGTGGATTCTTTTTTGGTCTGTGACTTTCAGAATATAGTGAACATTTTATAGAGAATCGTTTTTGATTATGAATCCCAGACAATCTCCTAATTCCTCAGAGCTGTAAGCTGTAGCTATAAGTGTATTTCTCAGATAAAGTGGGCACTAGGAATTCTAATTACAGGCTTCACGTTTTGCTAATCACTTTCTGGTTGCCAATATTGTAGTTAGAGAGCCAGAGTTGAGAACGGCAAACAACAGTATTAAATAAATAATAGTAACATTTTATATAACAATCAACTCCACCCGCTGCCCCACATATGTTGCTAATCGGCCAGGAAATGCATCTTTTCTACATTACAAACCAAACATTATATAACAACATTTATTCCACCCGCCGCCCCACAGCCTGTATATAAGACGGGTAGAAGGACGTATCCTCAAAATTGTAGACCAATATCCTTAACATCGGTTTGTTGCAAGATTCTCGAACATATTCTCAGTTCGAATATAACGAGTTTCCTTGAGACAGTGAAGTTGCTGTCCATGCATCAGCGCGGCTTTAGAAAGCATCGCTCCTGCGAAACACAACTCGCCATTTTTTCACATGATACCTTTCGAAGCATGGATGAAGGGTAGGTATCAGACGGATGCCATATTCCTTGACTTTCGGAAAGCGTTTGACTCTGTGCCCTACTGCAGACTCCTAACTAAGGTACGAGCATATGGGATTGGTTCCCAAGTATACGAGTGGCTCGAAGACTTGTTAAGTAATAGAACCCAGAACGTTGTCCTCGATGGTGAGTGTTCATCCGAGGTGAGGGTATTATCTGGAGTGCCCCAGGGAAGTGTGGTAGGTCCGCTGTTGTTTTCTATCTACATAAATGATCTTTTGGATAGCGTGGACAGCAATGTGCGGCTGTTGGCCGATGATGCTGTGGTGTACGGGTAGGTGTCGTCGTTGAGTGACTGTAGGAGGGTACAAGATGACTTGGACAGGATTTGTGATTGGTGTAAAGAATGACAGCTAACTCCAAATGTAGATAAATATAAATTAATGCAGATGAATAGGAAAAAGAATCTTGTAACGTTCGAATACTCCATTAGTAGTGTAGCGCTTGACACAGTCACGTCGATTAAATGTTTGGGCGTAACATTGCAGAGCGATATGAAGTGGGACGAGCATGTAATGGCAGTTGTGGGGAAGGCGGAGAGTCGTCTTCGGCTCGTTGGTAGAATTTTGGGAGGATGTGGTTCATCTGTGAAGGAGAACGCTTATAAAACACTAATACGACCTATTCTTGAGTACTGCTCGAGCATTTGCGATCCCTTTCAGGTCGGATTGAGGGAGGACATAGAAGCAATTCAGAGGCGGGACGCTAGATTTGTTACTGGTAGGTTTGATCATCACGCGAGTGTTACGGAAATGCTTCAGTAACTCGGGTGGGAATCTCTAGAGGAAAGGAGGCGTTCTTTTCGTGAATCGCTACTGAGGAAATTTAGAGAACCAGCATTTGAGGCTGACTGCAGTACAGTTTTACTGACACCATCTTATATTTCGCGGAAAGACCTCAAAGATAAGATAAGAGAGATTAGGGCTCGTACAGAGGCATATAGGCAATCATTTTTCCCTCGTTCTTTTTGGGAGTGGAACAGGGAGAGAAGATGCTAGTTGTGGTACGAGGTACCCTCCGCCACGCACCGTATGGTGGATTGCGAATTATGTATGCAGATGTAGATGTAGACATATCACTTTATCATAGTGTCCCATGGTGAGGCGGAGACGGCGGTCAGTCCTCAGTGAGTATTCTGCGTTACCTGTACGTGCACATCTATGCGAGTTGACATAAGCCAAATGCCTGATTTAATGCACTGCTGGCTATTAAAATTGCAACACCACGAAACCGGAAAAGATAAACTCATCTTGGTGCTCTTCGAACCACGCACGTACATTGAGAATTGTGTGATATGTTGCATTGTCCTGCTGGTAGATGCCATCTTTCCGAGGAAAAAAAAATTGCATGTAGGTGTTGACATGATCCAAAAGGAGAGATGCATACATTGGTTGATCCACTGTGCCTTCCAGGATGCCGTGATCGCTCATAGAATGCCACGAATACATTCTCCAGCCCTCCTCCGTCCTGGATCTTTCTGACGATTGTTGGTGTTTGCTTTGAGGCGTTTCGTGTCGATGGAGCGTAAAACGTGATTCATCTGAAAACGCCACCTGTCGCCACTCAGTGGACGTCCAGTTGCAGTACTGATATGAAAATTCGAGCTTTCGTCAACGATGAACAGTAGTCAGCATTGGTGCATGAGCCAGGCGCCTGCTGTGGACGCTCACGTACAGCAACGTTCGCTGGGTGGCCGTCGAACAGACGCTGTTGGTAGTCCCTTCGTTGATCTGGGCGGTCAGCTGCTGAACAGTTGCATGTATTTTCGCCCGTACACTTCTCTGCAGCCGTCGATCTCCCCTGTCGTCTATGGTCCAGGGTGCACCACAGTTGCCTCGGCACCGATTTTGAACAGCGCCATTTTCTCATGCACTGTGTACTTTAACCACGATGGTACGTGAACAATTTACGAAGTTAGACGTTTTGGAAATGCTTCCATCCTTGTCCCGAAAGCCAATGATCATGCCCTTTTGAACGTCATAAATCACCCCGTTCCCTCAATACCACAAAGAACGCACCCTTCATATACTCATGCGCTTCTAGAGCTACCACCTCCTGTCTTTGAGTGCCTATTGGACGTTTACGTCCACTGTCGGCGAAGCTAAAATTGATACGACTGGATTGTGTATTTCTCACGTGCTAAGTTTGGTGGCTCTCTCCTGTCTTCGAAGGTTCTTCAACACTATCTTTCAACAAGATAATGCAAGACTGTGTTTTGCCCATGCTGCCCCGAATATCATCGATACAAAGGTTTTCGGCCGTCTGTCCGTCCTAGTATATTATACATGA